>NC_092772.1:12308263-12608263 GCF_047496795.1 Chiloscyllium punctatum
ACAGGGACTGCATGTCCATGGTGAAGATGACGCATTGAGGGCCAGGGAAACGAAATTCTTGGAGGAGGTGAAATCCATTGGGGTGTCACGAATGTAAGTGGGCATTTCCTGAAATGGGGAAAGAGGATTGTGTCAACGTAGGAGTAAATGATTCGGATGGGAGAGGCTCAGGATGAGACAATAGGTCGACTGGGGCAGTCAGGTTTGTCAATCTTAGGAACGAGGTAGAATTGGGGAGTGCGCAGTTCACAGACAATGAGGTTGAAGTTTGTGGATGGGAGATGCCCAGAGGTGATGAGATTGTGAATGGTCTGCGAGATGATGGTTTGTTGAGGGGAGGAGAGTTTGTGATCGTGGTCTGTAGGAGGAGGTGTCTGCGAGTTGGCACCTGGCTTCAGCTTTGTTACTCTGCCCGACTCACAAGCCTAATTCCTGATGAATGGCTTATGCCTAAATCGTCCATTCTTCTGCTCCTCGGATGTTGCCTGACCTGCTGTGCTTTTCCAGTACAATATTCTCCACTCATTCATTATTACTGCCTCATTTCACACTGCCAGGTCCACGCTGTCTGTTTGATACTAATGAGCACTGTTCTCATGGACTGCGACAAAATCTGCCAATCTGAAACAAAAACAGAAATTGCTGTCAAATCACAGGTATGCTGGCAGCATCTGTGCAGATGAATCACAGTTAACGTTTCACATCCATTGGGTCTGTCTCTCCACAGATGCTGTCAGACGTCCTGAAATATTCCAGCAACATCTGTTTTTGTTTGATTTTCAACATCAGCAATTTTTTCATTTTTGTTTTCTTATTTTCTGCAAATATGATTTGGCTAAAGATTACGTTCGATGTTTTAAATATGACTGTGATGGAACGGCCAGATTCCACCAGCCGGCTACTTTTATTTGGTTCACGTGACCAATGCCTTTCCACTGGGTCACCGCGCCCTACAGCTGCACTGCATATAAATTGACAAAATTGTGGCATTCTCTCGGATTGGCAATCAGGAGGGAGATTGATTGAAATTATTGAAAACTTTAGATAAACCGATAAAACACGGGATATAAAACGGGAAACTGAAAGGGAAAGGGAGAACAGCGAATGATAGTTTTTTGACAAAACTGAAATATTCAAGATTCAGAAAGTGCTTTCATCCAGAAACATACCATAATATGGAATGGAATGTTTGGGGCAACCAATGCAAGCAGATAGCAAAATCTTAGTTTTAAAGTCTTGCTGCAACTGTTTTGGATTCCATGAACGCACACATGGGATTCAGTGCTGTTATGATCTCCTAAAATGGGAAAGGAAATCCTTGCCTTCGAGGATACGTGGGGAATGTTGACTGATTCATCCCAGTAATGGCAGGACTGTCCTCTGGAAGCGTATGGGTTAAATCTTTCAATGTTCCATGGAGTTTCGAATGAGTGGTGAAGGGAATGTCTCCATTCACAAATTAATCATTCAGTAGAATTCAATACAGGGACCCATGAAATGATGAACAAATTGAACAAGAACACGGACATACGACACACAATAGCTACGACCATTACTATGTGAAAACTGTTGATTTCAGATCCACAGTGACCTTTGGTGATGGCATTTACTGTCCAGAACCAGTCTGCACTGGAATGACTGGAGACACACTATGAAGTATTTGAACATCAGTCGCCTTTAGAAATAGATGGGACTGACTCAGGACACGGGGATTTGGAGATGTTGGCCTTTCAAACCTTTCAGGCATTCCGTGGAAGAATAAAGGAAGTCATAGAAACTTTTCGTCTCCATCGAGACGATGTTCATGAACTGGATAGATAGTAATTTACCTTATTGGAGTTTATAAATCGAGGCATCATATTTAAAAAGCAATGAGTTCATCGTGTAACTGTAAAATCTTTTTGTCATACTCAGTGGGAACACTGTGTGTAATCCTTGTCCTCATTCTCCACCAAAAACATGTAAAGAAGTTAGAAAGCGCACAGACGCTGTTTCCTGGATAGCAAGATATTAGAAAGCCAAGTGACGTTGTTTACTGAGACATAAAAATATCAGAAAGGATACAAAAGGGATGATAGAAAGAATTAAGTAGTTTATTCACGAGATTTGGAAATGCTGGATGCACAAACACGCAAGTTTAATGGAAACAAATGAGATTTTCACGTAACGCGAGGTTTGAATGAGTAAATCGGGGAAAGTCCCTCTTTTGAGTGAATCAATAACTTTCGTTAGAGCTTCAAAACCATTAGTGAATGATTAAGAAAAGTTTGGATGAGAGTTTCTTCCACTCAATAGAGTTATTTACATCGTGAACGACTTTACAGAAATAAAACGTAGAAGCTAATTTCAGAGTGTTTTAAAAGATACACGAACAAACGTACAAGGATAGAATTTACCATTGAGTGAAAGTCAGTATAGTTGCGTAACAATTTCGAATTTGTTGACTTCAGGCACAAAGATATTTCATGAACATGTACTACTGAATAAGACTGAGTATAACAAGTTCATGGATTGGTAAGCTGTGGCGTATTATTCAAGGTGAAACTCTGTAAATGGAGCTGATGTCCTAAAATAATTGCAGACAGAAATTATATCCTAATGAGCAGGAATTGAATCATCACTTGGAGAGGCAACACCCACTTTAAAAATTTGACCACACTCACATGATGTTTTGTATATATCGTACATTCTTAACTCCACCCAAGAAATCCACCAAGAAGACTCTGTCCTTTTGTATTGTTAACCCCCTGTACTGCTCTGCAGCACGCCATTGAAGATAAAGTATGCTCAGACCAAAATTCAATTCAATACAATATTCAAACGGTCCTATGTGATTTCTTTTTTTATGATTATTGCAACAAGCTTTGTGAGTTTGAAACAAACTGTGAAACATGAAACCAGTTCAACATCAATTTTCCCGGAATTTAAAGCAGTGCTCATGGGAAACGTTATCCACCTGCTAAAAAAATCACCTTAGCCTCTCTCTCTCCACATATGTCTCTTCACGTTTTAGATACTTGCAGTATGTTTGTAGATCAAGGAGTCATTATCCGGAAAAGGTTGTTTCTCTATCCACAAACACGGGTATTTTCCCATCAACTTGATCTTCTGTCCGTATCCCGCAACACGACGACAAATTGAAGCTGCTCCATGTGAGACTCAAACTTCAAACTTCGGCAACCCCCCCCCCCCCCCCCCCCCCCCACACTATACTGAAACAGAGATACCGTGTACTGGTCACCTTCAGCACAGGAGCAACACATTAATGCTTAACTCCACATTCCTGGTTTTACCTTAACATTTGGGAAACCGACTTTCTCTGATTCCAAGGCTAGGAATGGGGATTATATGATCATCTTCACCAGTGATTCTGTCCCCGCGTGAGGAAAGTGGTGAGGTCCTCATTGAAAAGATGGGTAGATTGATGATATGTACAATGTCATCTTTTGCCTTCACTAACCCATGAGCTTTTTATTTTGTTTTGCATCTGTAGAAATCTTAAAATCTTCATCTTGAACAGACTCAATGACAGATCTCCATTGTGTCTCTGGCATCGAATTTCATAGTGTAAACTCCCTCTGAATCCTTCCACCGCAGTCCGCTGTTTGGGAAGTGTTCCAGTTGTGGGATATGCACATCCCCGTCTGTCACCTGTTGCTCCCAGTATGCGCTCTGACACTGCCCTCATTTTCCTTCTGACACTTGCTCACTGTGTTGCTGTGTTCATACAGTGACTTGGTGTCACACAGTGCAGGAAAATGATACAGATCAAGGTTTTTGCATTGTTGCCTTCAATTGTCAGTTTAGCCTTATTTTGGATTTTGAAATTGTCTGTTCTGTACACAAGTGCGTGTCAAAAACATCTGAGCGGAAGTTAGGTGTTCCGAATAATGACATTGAGCACTATGCACTCTCCTCCAGTCTGGAAAACAATTCCTCACAGGCAATTTAATAGACAATATACAGCAGGTGCAGGAGTAGGCCATTCTGCCCTTCGAGCCAGCACCACCATTCATTATGATCATGGCCTGAACATCCTCAATCTGTATCCTGTTCCTGCCTTATCCCGATAACCCTTGATTCCACTATCCTTAAGAGCTCTATTCAACTCTTTATTGAAAGAACACCTCCTGCTGTCTGGGGTCTTCATTCCGTTGACTTCAAATATTCTCAGTATTCAACAGACCTTGTTACATATTCATTTCCTCATTTTTGTTCAGATCACTGTGTGCATTGTGTGACAGTGGGAGTGCACTTGCCCCACAACCCAGGGGTCAGACCATAGTCTTGGAACCGTACTATGTTATTTATCATTTTACCAACACCAGGGAGAAATATCTGCTGCTCTGCATAATTTACCCAATTCAATTATTCATAAGGTCATAGCTGCGCCACGGTCTGTGACGAGGTGGCCGAGAGGTTAAGGCGATGGATTGCTAATCCGTTGTGCTCTGCACGCGTGGGTTCGAATCCCACTCTCGTCGCTGTCATCAATGGCATTTTCGTGGGGCTGTTTTCAGATGATCACAGCTGTCGTATTGGAACTGGAACGCTAAGAGTCAGTTTACATCCCTTTCCGCTATTACAAAATTTCAAAGAATGGCTTGAGCCTGTTGACTCAACTGTATTGAAATGTAGGTTGCATTGTGATAATGAAAGGGAGCGCGGTTTCCTTTTGCAAATCAAGTTGCTGTGAACGTTTTTTCGTATGTACGACATCCAGGAAAATCAAATAACGAGAGCTGCGAAGTGCATGTTTATGCAAAGGAATTCTTAATAAACGTTTTGTCAGATGAAATCTGGAGGAGGTTGAGAAGAAGTAATTCATCCTGGTGAGAAGAGCACAGCGAGACAGCACAAAATGATGGCGATACTTCAAAGGGGCAGGGCGTGGGTGTAGGGGCACTGAGGACTGGCTGTAAATGCACAGTGTAGAATTGCCAATGTTGGTGCCGTGCATGGGCACGGAAAGGCTGACACATTGGTCTCGCCCTCGCCCCTAGCTCTCGCCATTGATGAATGCTGGACATAAGGCACAGATAAACACAAGATGTGGGAAGCAAGCTCCCTCTCGTTATGCACACACTGGATGCATCACATTGAACTATGAACAACTGGAGAAATCAGCATGTTACCTTTAGGGAGTTGAACTAAACTGTGGATCAATGACCGCAGATTCATGCAACATAAACATGAAAAATAATTTAAAATGTAGGGTGAAGGTTTGCTTGCTCAGCTGTAGCTTTGATATCCAGACGTTTCATTACCTGGCGAGGTAACATCATCATCAGTGGCGACCTCCAAGTGAAGAGAATCTGTTGTCTCCTGCTTTCTCTTTATATCTTTCTCCTCGATGGGGTTCCTGGGGTTTGTGATGATGTCATTTCCTGTTCGTTTTCTGAGGGGTTGATAGATGGCATCTCGATCTATGTGTTTGTTTATGGCGTTGTGGTTGGAGTGCCAGGCCTCTATGAATTCTTAGGCGTGTCTTTGATTAGCCTGTCCCAGGATAGATGTGTTGTCCCAGTAGAAATGGTGGTATTTTTAATCCGTGTGCAGGGCTACGAGGGAGAGAAGGTCGTGTCTTTTTTTGACTAGCTGGTGTTCGTATATCCTGGTGGCTAACTTTCTTCCTGTTGTCTTACGTAGTAGTTGTGACTGTCCTTGCATGGAATTTTGTAGTTGACGTTGGTTTTGTCTGTGGATTGTTCTGGTTCTTTTAAGTTTGTTAGTTTTTGTTTGAGAGTGTTGGTGGGTTTGTGAGCTACTCGGATTCTGAGGGGTCTTAGTAGTCTGGCTGTCATGTCTGAAACTTCTTTGATGTATGGTTAGGTGGTTATGGTTTCTGGCTGTGTTTGGTCTGCTTGTCGTGGTTTGTTCTTGAGGAATGTGTGGACTGTATTTTTTGAGTATCTGTTCTTCTCGAATACATTGTAAAGGTGGTTTTCCTCTGTATTCCGAAGTTCGTCTGTGCTGCAGTGTCTGGTGGCTCGTTGGAATACTGTTCTGACGCAGCTTCGTTTGTGTGTGATGGGATGGTTGCTGGTGTATATAAGTATTTGGTCAGTGTTTGTCGGTTTTCTGTATGCACAGGTTTGTAGTTCTCCGTTGTCCTTTCTTTCTACTGTGTCATTCAGGAATGCGAGTTTGTTGACGGTTTCTTCTTCCTTGTTGAACTTTATGCCTGTGAGAGTGTTGTTGATGATGTTAAATGTCTTTACTATCTTGTTTCGTTTTGTGATGACAAAGGTGTCATCTGCGTAGCGGACCCAGATTTTGGTTTGATTGTTTCTAGGGCTGTTTGTTCTAGTCTTTGCATTACCGCTTCTGCTCTGAATCCTGATAGCGGAGGTCCTATGGGTGGGCCATTGGGGGTTTGTTTGTAGACTATGTTGTTGAAAGTGAAGTGGGTGGTGAGGCACAGGTCCACAAGCTTCATGATGTTTTCGTTGGTAATGTGATTGATGGTGGTTGGTGTGTGTGATGGTCTCTTCTAAAAGTGTGTTTCCTTTGCCATGTCGATGTTGATGAAGGTGAACAGTGCTATTATGTCGAATGAGACCATTGCTTCCCCTTCCTCGACTTTGGTGTTTTTGATGATTTTTAGGAATTCCTGGGTGGAGTGGATGGAGTGCTGTGAATCTTCTATGAGGTACTTCAGTCTTGAGTGTAGTTCTTTATCCAGTCTGTAATTTGGTGCTCTGGGTAATGAGACTATGGGTCTGAGGGGGCTCCTGGTTTATGGATTTTTGGTCGTCCGGTTCGACTTGGCCAACACATTGATCCTGGGACAGTCTAAGCAAAGACATGCTAGAGAATTCCCAGAGGCCTGGCACTCCAACAACAATGCCATAAACAAACACATAGATCAAAAAGCCATCTATCAACCCCGCAGAAAACAAACCGGAAATGACATCACCACAAACCCCAGGAACCCCATCCAAGAGAAAGATGTAAATAGAAAGCAAGAGACAACAGCTTCGCTTCACTTGGAGATCTCCACTGATGATGTTACCTAGCCAGGTAATGAAACGTCTGGATTTCAAACCTACAGCTCAGCGAGCAAACCTACACCCTAAACCTCAACCTGAGCTACAAACCTTCACAAACCTTGCGATTTAAAGTGTCTTTATACGAATATCATTAACAGACTTTTCGTTATAATACCCGTCTGGTTGAAAGAAGAAGACATCACATTTCAACATAGATGACAACGTAACCAATTTTGTTTTGAAATTGAGATTTATTTGATCATTTTAAACAGTGAACAAGTTCATTTTAAATAATGCAAACCACATTCTCTCACCTGGAATAAAAGTATGATTTCAATATAAACATTGTCCTTGCTAACTCGCAGTTACTCAACATGAAAAATAGGATGTAATGTTTATTAAGCATAGATCAATTAGCACCATTATCTTACTTTGGATTGACTGCAGTATGCACATGCTAAGTAAGGTTTAAGAAAGAATGACTTTTGGAAATAATGATTCGGTGGTGACTAAAAATAATATTAGGTTCTCATCATGCGGATATTCCACCAATGGGTCCAGTTGTGGAAATGTACAGTGGGCAGTATTTCTATGATGGTATAGACGTATGTGAGCCGCCAGGGATGGGAGCTCCCACTTCATCTGGAACAGCGTCTTTTGACGTGGACCAGGGAGCATTGTGGCATCCGTCTGGGAGTTCCAACCACACCTGGAGCAGCTTCCATTGACATGGAGCAGCAGGGAGCATTGGGACATCAGAGTGATAGATCCAACCTCAACTGGACCACTTCTCTTGACATGGAGGACGGAACATTGGGACATCAGACTGGGAGCTCCAACCTCACAAGGATCAGCGTTTAATGACATTTAGCAGCTGGGCGCATTGGGACATCAGAGTGGTAGGTCTAACCTGAACTGCACCACTTCTACTGACATGGAGCAGGGAGCATTGTGACATCAGACTGGGAGCTCCAACTTCAAGTCGAGCCGCTTCTAATGACATGGGGCAGCAAGGAGCATTGGAACGTCAGGTTGGGAGCTCCAAAATCACCTGGATCAGCTTGTATTTACATGGAAGAGGAGGGAGGATTGGGACCTTAGGCTGGGGGAAAGGATATTCAACTATTTTAATCTAAAGTAAAATATGTTTCAACACCTCAGATGTTAATTGATTTATGAAGAATCTTTCCCGGGAAAATACTTAATTCTTTAGATAGTAAAGTCAAGTCCTGCAATTATTCAACTCAGGAAAACGCATTGGCCCAGAGAGAAAGGGGAGTGATGTTTCATGTCTTTGTCTTTTCATTTCTGGCCGTCTCTGCACTGGATTACATCACCGGAAGGACGTTTTCACTCATTTCCAGCAAATACCGTCAGGTCACTAACGTAATCTAATGATGGAAAATAATGGGAATATGCGATGTTATGATTAGGATGGAGTTTACTTCAAATTTTGGTGAAAACGTAGCAAAGTCAGTTGCAATTTCCAAGATCAGCAGTGACCTCATTGATTGGCTGATCAGATTGTGAATGGTCGTTTTTTTGAGGACAATTTGAAGTGAATCAATGATGGTGATTATCTTTGTTCTTTGTTCACCTTGTGACTATTACTGCTATTGCTCATGTCCTTGTTAACACCACAGTTCTGCAGCGTGTAAAACCTCAGCTGTGCATCTGGCCAGTGGCACAACCATTCGTATAGCTGGCTACGCATCAGGCGGTTGTAAGTTCAACTTTTACTTTGCGCAAGCGCATTGTGGAGATTCATCACACATCCAACCTAATCATTTTTGGAATGCTGAGGTGGATAATATTTGAAATTTTCATCTTCACGAGCGAAAATTCTTTCACTGTCTTCGATCAGTTAAGCATTACCAAGAGCTATCAGAGTAAAAATCACACAGCACCAGATGGTATTGAACAGACGTATTTGGAAGCACCAGTGTTCCATGCACTGCTTCTTCATCAGGTGTTTGTCAACTGTTGGAATCGAAAATGGCTTTGTCTGATTATTAAATGTATCCACCCCAGTCCAACACCAATACCTCCAAGTCATGGGTCCCGTCGACACCACGAACGGTCGGTTAAAGTCCAGATGATCTTCCAAAAGATCGCGCATATTGACACAAACACCAAGTTTCTGCAGTAAAACACCCACCTGATGAAGGAGCGGCTCTCCAACAGCTAGTGCTTCCAAATAAACCTGCTGGACTCTGCCCTGATATTGTGTAATTTTTAACTTTGTCTACTCAATTCAAACACTAGCACTTCCATATCATAGACAACATCAGTCATGTCCCACCATTGTCAGAGAAGGCAATCCTGGAAGAGCCTAATACATTGCTCATGGGTACGTTTCATTTTCAGAAACCAACGCACTCAATCGCTGCAGCTCCGGTGGATGAAAAGGCAGAAAAGAAATAGCTGAGACTCGGTTTTGACAATATTTTGAAACTTTTTCGGAAGTGGAATCAGAGGAGAATGAAGGATTAACGGTCCGACTGTGCAGAGAGAGGGAAGGCACTATTCCCTTTGATGAGCTGGGGTATTGACTGATCTAAGGCATGAAACAGATTCCTGGTAGAGCTGCGCTCTCTGCATCAGGAACAAGAAGTCCTGATTTTCTAAACTGTAATGAAACCCAGGCCACTCAGTTAAAGCCCTGAATACTAACCACTAGACCACCAGGGATGAGGGCAGAAGCCGTTGCACCGTTTCTTCATAACACAGTTTTTGGAATTATGTCACTGCAGATATGTTTCCCTTCAAAAATTATTGAATTATCGCGTGTTTACAGCACAGATCTGGGTCCCTTCATCTCGTTTCCCAACACTTGGTCTGTAAACTTGTATGCTCTTACATTTCACGTGAGGTCTAATTTCTCTGGAACGTTTTAATCTCGTAAAACACAATAAGTGGGATTAAAGTTTGAGATGGGAACTGAACCCCATTTTTAACCATAGACTGAAGCACGCAGACACAGTTCCCCAAGTGTGTCACAGGCCTCGGGAGAAAACAAGCAGAAAGTAAGATTTCACCGACTTGTCTGATGTTGTCCCATTTCAGAGTTCAACACCAATGTCTGGTTACCGCAAAGAAAGGAAGCATTCAGCCCCTCCCGTCCCAGTGTTCCTTGCCCATTATTTCCCCATTACTCTGTAGTTTATACTGCCTCACCTCGTTCTTGCTGCCAAACTTTGTCACTGCTCACACCCGCTATTTCCTGTCCTGCCAAACGGTTTGCCTCAAGTTCTTGGAATGGAACACAGGAATGGCCTATTTCAAGCACTTTTCTAGTTTACAAGGACAGTGTTATCGCCACTGAGCAAGCACATTGCCAGCTCAGAGAGAAGGTCTCATCCTTTAGAAACTGAAATGCAAAGATGATTGGATGGCCTCAGTATTGTGAACCAACCAACCAGACCGGAATAGGGCCGAGGAGATCACGCACAGAAGGATGGGAGAATAGAATGTCGATTTTCTTGGTGTCCAGGGTGATTTTAACAGAAATCTTCCCTGGTAGTATAGTGATGCGGATTCAGTGATTTCACTGTCATGGCTTGTTAAAGGTTAACGTTTACAGCAATCAATATGAAATACTGCCTGATATTTCGAAGCAGAATGATGTGCAGCAGACAGAATAGTTTCCCTGCATGACCTAATAAGAGAGCTCAGAAGAGCGAGGAGGAGACATGAGAGCCAGGAGGAGACATTAGAAGTTGTTGGCGGATAGGATCAGGGTTAACCATAAGGCTTTCCATAGGTATGTCAGGAATAAAAGAATGACGAGAGTTAAATTAGGGCCAATCAAGAATAATAGTGGGAAGTTGTGTGTGGAGTCAGAGGAGACATGGGCAACACTAAATAAATATTTTTCGACAGTGTTCAGGATATAAAATGAAAATGTTGGCGAGGAAGGTATAAAGATACTTGCATCTAGACTCGAAGAGATTGAGGTTCACAAGGAAGAGGTATTAGAAATACTATAGTGTGTGAAAACAGACATGTCCTCTGGGCCAGATGGGATCTATCCTAGGATCCTCTGGGAAGCAAAGGAAGAGATTGCCGAGCCTGTGCCATTGATCTAGAAATCATCATTATCTACAGGAATCGTGCCTGAGGACTGGAGGATTGCAAATGTGGTTCCCTTGTTCAAGAAGGGTCGTAGAGACAACCCTGGTAATTACAGACCAGTGAGTCTCACTTCAATTGTTGGTAAAGCGTTGGAAAAGATTATCAGGAATAGGATTTATAATCATCTAGAAAAGAATAATCTTGTCAGGGACAGGCAGCATGGTTTTGTAAAGAGTCGGTCGTGCCTAACGAATCTTATGAGTTTTTTGACAAAGTGACCAAACAGGTAGATGAGAGTAAGCTGGTTGATGTTCTGTATATGGATTTCAGCCAGGTGTTTGATAAGATTCCCACAGTAGGCTATTATACAAAATGCGGAGGAATGGAATTGTGGGAGACATAGCAGTTTGAATCAGTAATTGGCTCGCTCAAAGAAAACAGAGGGTTGCAGTTGATGCAACATGTTCATCTTGGTGTCCAGTTACTAGCGGCATTCCACAAGGGTCGATGTTGGGTCCACTGCTATTCGTCATTTTTATAAATGTCCTGGATGAGGGCTTAGAAAGGTGGGTTAGTAAATTTGCGGACAACACTATGGTCGGTGGTGTTGTGGATAGTGACGAAGGATGTAGTCGGCTGCAGAAGGACATAGATAGGATGCAGAGCTGGGCTGAGAGGTGGCAAATGGAGATTAATGTGGACAAGTGTGAGGTGATACACTTTGGACGGAGTAATCGGAATGCAAAGTACTGGGATAATGGTAAGATTCTTGGGAGTGCAGATGAGCAGAGAGATCTCGGTGTCCATGTACACAGATCCCTGAAAGTTGCCACCCAGATTGACAGGGTTGTTAAGAAGGAAAACAGTGTTTTGGCCATAATTAATACAGGAATTGAGTTATGGAATCAGAAGGTTATGCTGCAGCTGTACAAAGATCTGGTACAGCCACATTTGAAGTATTGTCAACGTTTCTGGTCACCGCATTATAAGAAGGATGTTGACGCTTTGGAAAGGGTGCAGAGGGGATTTTCTAGCATGTTGCCTGGTGTAGAAGGAATGTATTATGAGGAAATACTGAGGACCTTGAGGCTGTCCTCGTTGGATAGAAGACTGAGAGGTGACTTAATAGAGACATACAAGATAATCAGTGGTTCAGATAGGGTTGACAGGGAGAGTCTTTTTCCAAGTATGGGGACGGCAAACACGAGGGTCACAACTTTAAAGTGAGGGGAGATAGGTACAAGACAGATGTCAGAGGTAGTTTCTTTAGTCAGAGAGTAGTTCGGGCATGGAATGCTTTTCCTGTAACGGTGGTAGGTTCGCCAAGATTAAGTGCATTTAAGTCGTCATTGGGGAGGCATATGGACGTACATGGAATAGTGCGGATGGAATGGGCTTCAGATTAGTATGACAGGGTTGCGCAACATCGATGGCCGAAGGGCCTGTACTGCGCTGTAATGTTCTATGTTCTATATGCTTCAGTTCCACATCAGCAATGTCATTTGCAATTGCCTGAAGTTCAATCAGTTTAAAACAAGAACGGAGGGGGCGTCAGGAAAACGGAAGGGGAATAGTGGTTTTTGAGAGTTAACTACATGCCTCGTGGAGCCAGGTTCAATGTCGACACTGAATATCGGTTTTCCTATTTACCTTGGTATACTGATCACGACGTATCAATGACCCAATATTGTTTGCCCTTTGTGTGTGGTTCTTTGTACATTTCACCTCGGTTCAGTGCTCCGGGGGACCACACTTTTTTAAATTTGGCACGTTTTACTCAGGTCGGTTATGCAGCTTCATATTAAGGCCAACAATTTTAGGGAAAAATAGTCACTATTCAGACCACCAAGTCTGTTCTGCTATTGAATGGTTTCATATCTGATCTGATAACCTTGAACTGCAATTTTTGCCTTTCGCTAGAATGCTAGATATCTTTGCGGTTTGAAGATCTACCGATCTCAGCCTCATTACACCTAATGACACTTCCCCAACAGCCTTCTGCTCCAAGAAAGTCCACTGATACGGAACTGTCTGAGAGAATAAATGCTTCTTCATCTCTATTTTAATTGTGAGATCCGCATTCTAATACAAAGTTAAAAATCGCACAACACCAGGTCATAGTCCAACAGGTTTAATGGAAGCAATAGCATTTGGAGGGCTGCTCCTTCATCAGGTGGCTGTGGAGTACACAGTGGTAAGGTACAGAATTTATGGTGAAAGGTTACAGTGTAATGTCACTGAAATTATACATTGGAAAAATACCTTGATTGCTTGTTAAGTCTTCCATCTGTTAGAATGACTATGTTAGGTTCATTTCTTTCTTATGTAAATCGAAAATCTTTCTTTTAACACTTACATTCTCAGGTTGTCTTAACCAATTAGTGTCAGCACAGATAACATGTTGAAGGTGTTAGTCCCTGTGTACTGCGTCCATGCCATAATGTTTAGACTGACGCTAATCTAAAAAAACACAACATGCTGCAGACAAGGATGCCTTAAGACATGGTACATTGGTGAAGCCGAGCAGAGGCTACAACAACGGAATGGGCGCTCCGCATCAATCAACGGACAGGTGTACCCCTTCCCAGTTGGAGAGCACTTCAGTGATCCAGGACATTTGACCTCGGATCTTCGGGTGACAACCCTCAAAGGCGGTCTTCGGAACAGGCACCAGCTAAAAGTGCCCCCACAGAGACTGATAGCTAAATTCGGTACCCATGGTCATTGGGTTCATGTCACAGTACAGGTGATCCCATTGCCCTACACACACACACACACACACACACACACACACACACACACACACACACACACACACACACACACACATCCGTCTGTGGGGTGAATTTGTACTTGCAGAGTTATATTGTACTTTGCTCAAAAACTTCATGAATCCATGTAAGTCTCTGGTAACTCATTTTTATAAATTAGAATCAGTCTAAACATTATGGAACAGTCAGCAGCACAGGGGTCAGACACCAGTTGTTAAACTTCACCTGAGAATGAAACTTTAAAATAAAAAAAGCTTTGCGCTTTGCATATGAAAGAAGTGAAGCTAACATGGTCATGAAAACAGATCGGAGACTTAGCAAACAATCAAGCCATTTTTCAATGTACAATTTCAGTTACATCACACTGCAAACATATGCTATAAATTCTGTGTCTTACAAATGTGTACTCCACAATCACCTGATGAATGAGTCGTGGTCCGAAAGCTAGTACTTCCAATTAAACCTGTTAAACTATAACCTGGGGTTGTGTGATTTTCAAATTTGCATATCCCAGTCCAAAACCGGCATCTCCAAGTCATTCGATACGAGGTGCTCTGGTCACAGAACCAAACTTTCTGCATCCAACTTATTAAATCCTTGAAAATGCCTATATGTTTCAATAAGGATCATTATGTAGTACTGAGTCTCAGCAGGTAAAGACAGCTTATTTTAGCGTTTCTTCCCATTTGATTTCATCTCCGATATGAAATTCTCACTGACTCTGACAGAACTGCTACCTTTGCTGTTTTGTAATGTCAGGAATTCATGTTCCATTTCAGATTTCCATAAGGAACAACAATGTTTTTTTTTCCCTGACTGGAAATCAACATTGGGAAATAGCAGCGAGACAGCTGCATTTCAGCACGTTTGCACCAAGGACGACATATGCAATGCTTGGAACTTTTCTTGATGACTTGTTTTTGCCTATTTTGTTCAGTTGAAAAATGACAGTTATCGAGGTTTTAAAAGCATGGCGAATGGCCCTTCAGCCTATTGTATCATTATCAGTTATCAAACATCTGGCTTGGAAACACAGTTTCCAGACGTGACTCTTCGCCTGGTGTGTTCTAACATTTCAAGTCTTAGTTAAATTGTTATTCAATTTCTTAAGGGCTTGAGTGGAACAACAAACATCTCTGTGAACTAACAGTTCTGAAAGGCAAACTCTTTCTCGGAGCCATTTGTCAGTTTTCCTCATGATGCTGTGGAAAATGTTTCTGCGCTCACATCTGAATTGGTTTACCCTGTTTCTTCCTCAGCTTCCTCCTTCTTTCTCTTAAATGGGTTACACTCCAATACAGACACGAGGTGCAGGTTGCGGAAGTCACGTGTTTGCACTTTCATTGACACTCTGTCTGGCCGGGAGCTGCAGACCTTCCCCACCCTGATTCAGACAGCACTGTCCTTCCTGTGACATTTCCCATGGAGAATGGAAGGACAGGCATTAATAACCCGCACTTCGGCGCCTTGCGACAGTTTTAAAATATTGACAGTGCCCCAGCCAGGAATTGAGCTCGAACTCCCGCATAACATACGGCGACACTAACCACGATACTAACAAGGACAACAGTTTCAAAGGAGACACTTCAGCCAGTTGTGGTTGCATTTGTCAAAAGCAACTGCTTAACGACCCGAATGGTTTAGCCCATAGCCTGACAGGTATTGGCAGAACATATTCACATCTGCATATTCCTTCAGGTTATAAGGGTTGCTGCCTCTCTGACCCTAACAGACAGTGTGCTCCAAATTCGAACACCCTCCGGCCTATACCGCTTATCTACACATCGACTTAAAACTTTCTGTCTCTCTCCTTAAATTTCTGGCCCCCTGTGATCGTCCTTCCCATCGATGAGAAACGCTTCTTTCAGTCTACCTTATCTGTACCCCTCACAAACCCCTCTGCACGGTGACAAACAACCCCAGTTTGTCCTGTCTCCCTTCATGACTGAAACTCTTCAGCCTCGACACGATCCGAGTGAATCTCTCCTGCAACTCTCCCAGTGCGATCTCTTCCCTGTACAATTCTAGCACTGAGCCGAATGAACATATTTCCATTCTGTAACAGCATCGGGGGTAGCTCTGCAGCTTTTATTGCCTTCCGGTCTGGAGTCACGCCAGACCAGATAAGGACGGCAGTTTCCTTCCCTCAAGGATGTCAGTGAAACAGATGGGTTTTTCAGACAACGTAATCTTAATTCTAGGCATTTATTGCATTCACATACTATCATCATCGTGGTGTGGTGGGAATCCAACCCGTCTCCACAGAACATTACCTGGCTTTGCTGTGTTAACAACCCAGCGATAATCCCACTAGGCTATCGCAGAAAGCCCTCATGGGGGATCTTTTCCAATAGAATCTCTTTTCCCCAGTTATTCCCTATGCCCTTTTATTGAGCCTCACGCTCCAATAATCTCTGGTCCATGTCAGTAAAAGCTGCTAAAAGAGAATTGATCTCACAGCCACGATATCCAAACGGATCGAATGATTTGAAGGTGCCAATGAAGAGATTGGGGCATGGTCGCCCAGCAACAGTGAGTGCAACGGCACAGACTGGATGGTACCAAAATGCAAGTGTATGTTAGATTGTGCAATGTCTCAGTCAAATGGGACGAGGGACGGAAAAGAGAGCTAGGGAGAGTGCGAGGGAGAGACATCTTCGAGAACGTTTGTGTTTAAATCCTGATACATGAAACGCAGAAATATCAGAGAACAAAATTCGATGGCAAACAGATCATCACCTCGGAGAATATTATCTTGTAAAAACGATTAATTTCTGACCGTGTTTCACCAAAAGTAAAACTTTGAGAGAACTGACCGCCATGATGTGGATTCTATCCGAGGTCGCTGCAATCACAACGCAGAATGCGAGCTACTAAACGGTTACAGCATTCCACATAGCACGCTTGCAAACTGCAAACAGGATGGTAGCAGAGGAAATGTCAGGAAGAATGTACAATATCAAGACTTAGCGACAGGCATGTGGGAACGCAGAATGAACAGAATCTTTAAATGTAGTGTCCCCAGAGACTGTGGAGATTCCATGAATGAGAGTACAGGAGAATGGGATTAATGAAACTCTCCAAACTCTTGGCAGAGTGCAGAACATTGTTGAAACGTATGCTTCAATAGCATTATATTTGAACATTGGCTACTTCATCACTTTGCCCACACAAGGCAGGACCAATTGCTGCAGGCAATCACACATAATCCGAGTTCCAGACCTGGAATCAGAGAAACTGTGTGAAGCATGGACGAAGATCCAATTGGAAACTGGGATGGAATGACAGGAAAGTGGCGCATGTATTTCTGAGGTTGGGACAGCTCCTCGTCAAAAGCGGGGCGGAAGGGAATACTTGCCCCCATTTATAATATTCTGATCATAAACAGTCCATGTTGCTGAGACAGCCGAGTGGCGCATCTAAAGCGTGTGGAGACTTTAACTTTGGGGTCGCAAGGTTCGAAATTTCATTTTCCTGTTTGGATCAGTGTTTTTGACATTGGCATCTGCTTTTGTTCACATCAGCTCAAAATCAGCTTCTTGTTCCCAATAAATACTGCAACCTGGAGAAGGTGGTGTTGTGGTTATATAATAAACGAGTCAACCTTGGGGACTCACACACGGAACTCGTAATGTTAAAGTTCGACGAATAAAACCTGGAATGGAAGCCTGACCTCAGGAACAGAGAACATGCCTTTAATTTCCTGCAATCCCATTCATGCATGTCGCTTATACAGGGGATTCTACCATCTTTACCCAATCCTGCCTACTTGTGACTCCAGGACCTGAACAACATAGCTGACCCTTAATCCAAGAATGAGGACCGTGTGGGAAAGCAGGCCATTCGGCCCATTCCAGTCGACACCATCCCTCTGAAGCACATCCTATCAGACCCACACTCCATACCTATTCCATTCCCCTTCATTTCCCATGGCTGATCCCAGAAACCTGCACACCTTCAGACTGTGGGAGGAAACTCACACAAGCAAAGAGAGAATGTACAAACTGCACACAGTCACACGAGACTGGGATCCAATCCATATCTTTTGTGCAGCGAGACAGCAGCGAATCTGGAAGAACAACAAATCCTGTCCTGACCAGCGACATCCACACCCAGTGGATATATCACGAAGAATTTTAACACATTCACAACATGGACAACGGGACTTGCGTCTGCATGGACATGATTTGAACCAATCGTTCATCCTGGGTATATACAAGGACAGCGATATCACAGAGAAACCAGGGCAATGCGGGATTCAATTACCTGCTGAAGTGGAAACTCGTCTACTCAGTCAAACTGGGGACAGGCTATTCAATAATCCCGTGTGTGGGAAGGGCTCAATGAGCAGAAGAACCTACAGAGTAACCAGCAAGATTACATAACCCAGAAGGAGATCAATTAAACTGTCAACGCTACTGTTAATCCCAACCAGCTGCCGGTTTCATAGCGCCAAAGTCATAGACTCACGCAGCATGAAAACAGGCCTTTCACTCCAACCAGCTCAGACTGTATATAATGCCAAACTAAACGAGTCGCATCTGACGATTCTTAAAACTGCTGAGGGTTAATAATGCCCTTGTGATATTATTACTGCATTGTTAATATGAATGTCCAGACATACTTCTGTGGACACGGGTTCAAACCCTGGCATGGCAGATGCTGGAATTTTATTTAAATAAATACCTAGAGTCTAATGATGATATTGAATCAGTTGTTGTAGATCTGATTCACTAATGCCTGATAGGGAAGGAAACTGTCATACCTATCTGGTCTGGCTGGTATGTGACTCCAGATCCATAATATAGTGGTTGATTCTGAACTTCGCTCTGGGCAATAAATTATGTACTAGGCATGTATGAATAGATTTTGTTAATCCCACTGACACTTTCCAACTCATTTATCGAACCAAATATCCTGTAAATATTTTAAATGTAGTTTCATTCATCACTGCCTCAGGAAGTGAATTGCACACATAAACCATCCTCTGTTAAAAAAAAAGCCTCTCATGTCTTATTTTAAATCCCTGTTTTCACTTTAAACATTTGCCCTCTCGTGATGAAGTCCTCCTCCTTGGAGAAAAGACAGTTACAGTTAACTCGAGCCGAACTCTCAATAATTTATAAATTTCTATCAGGTCGCCTTTCAAACTCCAGTGCTCGAGTGAAAATATTTTCAGCCTATCCAACCTTTCGTTATAACTCAAACCTTCCCCACTCGCCATACGCTGGTATACCTGTTCTAAACCTACTCCAGCCGTATAATTTCCTTGCCATTACTGGGCGACAAGAACTGGACACAGTATTCCAGAAGACGCATCACCCAATGTCCTATTCAAATTTAACTTAACGTACCAACTCCTACGCTCAAGGGACAGAGCATCGAAGGCAAGATGACATTTTTTTGAACCATTCTGTCTCTATATGAAGCAAACAAAATGAATTATGTACTTGCATCCCTCGCCTCCGTGTTCGACAACACGATGCCACGCCCGATCATTAATTGTATAAGCCCTACTCTTATTTGATGTTGCAAAATGCAATACGTTCCATTTATCCAGATTGAACTTCATGTGACATTTTTCGGCCCAAAGACGCAATGGATTAATATCCTTCTGGAATCTTAGATCACCTTCTTTACAGTCTCCAATTCTGCTGTCCTCTGCAAGCTTATGAACCATGGCTTCTATGAGTTCTATTGTTTTCTCATATAGGTCAACGAATTTTAATTATTTGTCGTGGCCATCATTTAGCAGTTTTCAAATCATGTAACAATTAGTTATGTCGTTAACCATGAGGAAGAAAGCCACAGACTGCAGGGAAATTGGAAACAATTGGCAAGAAAATGTGCTGAAAGGAATTCAATCCAGTGAAGTGGGTGATAATAAATTTGGGAAGGAACAATGATAAAAGTGTGACTGTTAACAGTAACAAAAGAGAAATTGGAGTAGGCATTCAGAATGTTTGAAGGTGATTGGACAAGGTATCAAGTGGTCTCGATGGGTTGGAGATACTTTCTGTTCTTGACAGCAGGTGGGAATATAAGAGCAGGGAAATGATGCTGGAACTTTAGCAACGGCCTATTCAAGATCAATGGAGAGGGGAATCAGATGGACGGAAGTGCGTACTGCAGGTGCTGGAAATCAGAATGAAGACTAGAGTTGTCGCTGAAGAAGCACAGCACGTCAGGCAGCATCCGAGTTGCAGAAACAAAAAACGTTTCGGGCAAACGCCCTTCATCAGGAATAAAGCTGGGAGCCTCGAGGATGGAGAGATAAACGGGAGGACTGGGTCTGGGAAGAATTTCGATGAGAGTGCAAGAGGTGGATAGAGATGGGGTTAAAGGTGATAGGTCGGAGAAGAGGGTGGAACGGATAGGTGGAAAGGAAGATAGACAGGTGGGACAGGTCAGTAGGATGGTGCCAAAATAGAAAGTTGGAACTCGGATAAGGTGGCCGTGGGGAGATGAGGAAACTGGTGAAGACCACGTTGATGCCCTAGAGTTGAGGGTCCCGAGGTGGAAGATCTGGCGTCTGGTGGTGAGGGAATGGTGGTGGAGGAGACCCAGGAACTGCATGTCCTTAGGACAGTCGGGGACGTGGTAATTGATGTTTTTGGTCATGGGGAGTTGGAGTTGAATGTTGTGGGTGCCCTGGAAATGTTCTCTGAAGCGCTCTCCGAGAATGTGTCTGTTGGCGCCAATGTAGAGGAGACCGCATCACGAGCAAGAGATGCAGTAAATGACATGTGTGGAAGTGCACAGGGACATTTGATGGATGTGGAAGGCTCATTGGAGCCTTGGAAGGATGTGAGAGGGAAGATGTGCGTGAAGGTTTTGCAAATCCTGTGGTGGCAGGGGAAGGTGCCGTGAGGGGAGGGTGGGTTTTTGGAGGGCGTGGAATTGACTAGGTAGTCGTGGAGGAAACAGTCTTTGTGAAAAGTGGATAGGGGTGGGGAGGGAAATATAAATTCCCCTGTCACTGCAGAAATTGCAAAACCTGCACCCACATCTACCTCCTCACCTCTGACCAAGGCTCTAATGGTGGCTGCCACATCCATCAAAGTTTCTCCTGCACTTCTACACATGCCATTTCTTGTTCCGGTCCTCCCGATGCGGTCTCCTCTAAGTTGGAGAGAGGAGATGTGTCCTCACACAACACTTCAGAGGTTATCTCCAGGATAACCGCAAGAATCAACCCCAGTGCCCCATGGCCAAACATTTCAACTCCCCCTCCCACTCTCCCGAGGACATGCAGGTCCTGGGCGTCCTGTATCGCCACTGCATCACGACCCGATGCCTGGAGGAAGAAAGCCTTATCATCCGCCTCGGGACTCTTCCACCCCATGGCATCAATTTTGACTTCACCCGTTGCCTCATTTCCCCTCCCCTACCTTACCCCAGTTCCCACCTTCCAGCTCAACACCATCCGCCTGACTTGTCCCCCCGTGCATCTTGATTCCCACCTATCCACTCCACCTAATTCTCTGACATATCATGTTCGCCCCACGCCTGTATCCACTTACAGCACTCTCAGCTACCTTCTCCCCAGCCCCACCCCCTTCCCATTTGTCTCTCCATCCCATGTGCTCCCAGTCTTATTCCTGATGAAGGGCTTTTGCCTGAAACGTCCATTTTTCCTGCTCCTCAGATGCTGCCGGACCTGCTGTACTTCTCCAACACCACTCTAATCACGAGGGGAGTCATTTGATTGAGAAGATTTTCAGATATTTTCTATTGTTGACCACAGACTGTGGATGATAGCAGAACTTTAGCAACCACCAGTTTAGGGAACAGCTAAAGGACTGAGCACAAGTCTGGTCACGGCATAAATCAACATTTTTCTTAAAATTGTAAGATAAAAGATGGAAGGCTGAAGTATGCAACTTTGCCCATCAAGACCGTTTCACCAATGAGTTTCTCACTGATACGATTCAAAGTTAGGGTGCTATGGGCCTTGAAGGGGAACTTGAAAATGGTGGTGTTTCGTTGCATCTTCCAACCTTGTTATATAGTCAGTATAGCTGTTGAGCTTTGAAGGTTGTCAAAATGCCCGAATGACTTACTCCAGTGCATCTTATAGTGGTGCACTCTGCTGCAATTGTGCCTTAGCGGTGAAGGGAATGAATATTGCAGGTGTTGAAGAGGGTACACTCAAGTGACTGCATTGTCGTGGACGGTGTCCAGTTCCTTAGGTGTTATTGAAGTTATACCCATCTAGGTAAATGGAGAGAGTTACATTCCATGTCTCTTTTGTGCCTTGCAAACTATGTAGGATTCACAGAACAATGAGTTGAGTTTATAATCAAAAAATGTCTCAAGAACATGTTATTGTTGTCAAAGTATTTATGTAGCCAGTTTCGATAAGCTTTTCCCCTGAAATAATAGCTCTGTGGACGATTACACGGGGTAATTTGTTAACAGTAAAGTTATTGAATGTCAATGAGATATGATTAAATTCTCATTTGTCAGAGTGATCATTATTCTATTTCCGCCTTGTGTTGACCAATTTGATTCCATTCGCTGTCTGATTTCAAGTTCCAATTCCCATCTGTGCTTGAAATTTCAACTGTTTCTTCGCATAAATGTCTCCTCCTGCTGTAATAATATGTAAGGATGCTGCAGGGGACAGCAGAGATTAATGAACATGTTGTCAACACTGGAGAAAATGGAGCTTCGTGGAATGTTTGGTTAGGCTGGGATTATTCTCCTTGAAACAAAGGAGATGGAGGGGAGCTCTATAATCACATAATAACATTTATAAACGTTCAATATTCATGGGATCTTGACAAGGTAGTTACGGGCAGGTGGTTCACCCTCTGGTATGAGGAGAGCACCAGAGGACATGAACTCAGAATTAGATATTACCTAATTCAAAAATGAGGAGTAATTTTTTTGCTCAGGGGCCAGTGAATCGGTGGAACTCCTTGCCGAAATTGTTATTGAGGCTGAGGTGTTGTGTATTTTCAAACTATGCCAGACAGATATTTAACCAGAAAGATGATGAAGCTTTGTCGTGGCAATGCTGGAGAATGGAGTTGAGGATTATCAGATCAGCCATGAGTTCGTTGAATGGTGGAGCAGACTCGATGGGCTGAATGGCCGACTTCCAATCCTACATCATTTGGTCTAACGTCTTATTTTATTGATACCTTTAGAATTCTGAGGGGATGGGATGAATGATAGAAAAGGTTTCTCAAACTGATCAGACAGATCAGGAACTAAGCTCATAAGGTCATGAACAGGAAATGTGCTGTGGTTGGATACAACAAATGACACTGGGCACACCGCAGATGGGTATGTGCAGATGTTGTGATTGCTAAAGAAAATTGGTGGATATAATATTGTTGCCAACTTGGTGACCACGCTGGATGCTGGATCGTGGTATGATTCACACAGCAAAAATTTGTGAAAGAATGAAAGATTCGTTTCATTGGAAAAGTTTTCTGCGGTTCCAATTCAATTGACTGTTTAAAATACTGATCAGAACTTTGTGTGGAGCATTACATTAAAATTCACAATCCCACTGGATAAACTATCGCACCCGATCTCTCCTTTTTTGTTCCCCTTTCATTCGATGTAAATTCATAGAAAGTCAAGATGAAATGAAAGGAGGAAGGAAACGTTTGCACTCCTTTTCATTATCCCAATGTAACTTACAACAGAATCAAATTGCTTTACTTCGACTTTGATGAGATATCGATTTATCACAAATCTCCGTTGCAATGAAGGGCAAGAGCAAGATTCTCCACCCAAAGTATCCTAAAGATGCGAGGCACAAAGGAAAACAAGAGCTGCTTATGATGGATATAACAGCCAGAGAAGGATTCAACTCCACACATGAGCAATGGAAGAGCAACCCGTCGCCTGAACCCCTAGGAGACTTCAGCCCATTGCAAAGGGGCTCACATGTGACCCCGTCAAGATCACATTTGGTGCACCTAGGCGATAAGCAATTCCCTGAGCCGAATCGAATCCACGCCATTATGTTTCTGCTTTCAGCGGAATAATAATACCAGCAAAATACAAGCAATTGACCTCGTCCTTGGAAGGAATACCTTGTCCTTGATTTATTTCGAGTCGGAACTGTCTCAGAATGAACCAGCAAACATGAAATTCCCGTCACATTCACACGCACATTTAATCTTGACGCATAATTTCTTCAGATAGTTTCTCTCTCACGTGAAGAAGTATATACGGAGAGAGAAGTGAAGGTGATGTTTTAGCTCGATGGGCTTTTTCATATGGCTGAACCTGAACTGGGTAAAATTCCCGGAAATGCAGTTTTGTTCGTTTCATTTTATTAATTTTGCTGTAACTTCACTCTGTTCCTTCCAATGATCGGAAGTGAATTGGATTTATATGATTGGAACGTTTAATGTTGTGTTCAATTTTGCTCCGAATTTATTTCAGCTTAAAGAAAATACTGATGAGAAAAACAGAAGGTTGAACTACAAAACAAGATGCCAGTTTTGATGCTCAGTTACTTTGGCTGATTTCAGTGGGTATCAAATGAACCCAACATCATGGCGATCGTCCTCCCACCTTTAAGGCATGGGATTAAAGCAGGAAATCGATCTCTAAGAGACGGGTCACTTCCTACTCATTATGGAATAGATTTCCTTGACAATATACAAAATCTGCTCTGTTCCATTTATAATGCTTCATGTGGTATATTAATATAAATCTTTCAAAACTGAGTTTTTTTTTTGCTGAATCTTACTCAGCTGCATTCGCTTCCGATATTTATTTGCATCTGAAGTCGACCAAATAAGACATTGTTTCCTCGCACCTTCTACACCCTACACCCTCCTTTACACTTTTACCTGGCCACAGGCTGTCTCTCTCCTGGTGAAACTCACTGCTTCTGTGTCTCTAAATGTGCTTTTCCAAATATTTTGGAAACGGATTGTCTGAGTGACAGAAATTCTGCTCCCATCATTTATTAGTCCTACTTCGATGGTTTTGAAATCTTGACTTTCAGAAATTTATGAACTTGAAAGAGTGAATTTACCACATATTTACTGACTCCAAACCTCATATACTCCGGAAAACTTCCATTCGGTTTTCCTTGGTTCAGTGTCAAATTTTCCAACACACAAATAAATAAAATTCCATCCCCACTAAACGCCGTCAGCATCGTCTCCAATGTCTGAGCAGCCCAGTAAACGCTGGCAGTGTCCTCTCTGATAGAGTCACATATTCCCTACAAGGCAGGAAGTACAGTTCAGACAATCAAGTCTGTAGGGAGACTCTGAACAGCATCTCAACCAGACATAGCTCCCATCTCAATTCCTCCAGGCCTCTGGCTTGTGATTACAAATAAACCTGCTGGAATAAAACCTGGCATCGTGTGACTGCTGACCTTATCACTGCGTTACCCATGGCTAATTCACTTAACTGACTGAATTCACTCCCTGGACACATGAGCGCAATTTAACATGGCCAATCCAACTAACCTACAGACTTAAGAGCAGTGAGAACCACTGAGCAAATGTACCATCACATTGAACAATATTTGAATCATGTGTAATGGCTTTACACACTGGTAACTCCACCTCGTGAAAGCAAGCCGCGCCCACCAACTCGAATTCAATGCATCCAAACGCGGTTCTATGCTGGACAACCTCATTGTACACAAAGCTGCTGGAAATGTTTCTGCACGCAGATCTGAATGGGTTTACTTTGTTTTCTTCCTCAGATTCCCGATTTTAATAAACATATCAGTCAGGAACAACTCTATATAATGGTTTTCATTACAACACAAACACAATGTGCAGTTTGCAGAAGTTACGTGTTTGCACTTTCATGACACTCGATCTCTCCAGGAGCTGCAGTCCTTCCCCAGCTGATTCAGACAGCACTGTCCCTGCTGTGACATGTCCCATCGAGAATGGAAGGCCAGGCATTAATAACCTTCACTGGGGAACAGAGCGACAGGTTTAAAACCTTTACGATGCCCCCAGCGGAGTATTGAGCCCTGTGACAGGCGGGGACACTAACCACGATACTGTGGAGGATGACAACATCGAAGGAGGCCCTTCAGCCTGTTGTGGCAGCACTTGTCAAACACAACTGCTTAACGACCTGAATCAAGTTTTCCATCGTTTAGCCCATAATTTTACATGTTTTGGCATCACAATTTAACATCTCGATTTTCTTTCAGGTTAGAAAGATTTCTGCCTCTCTGACCCTTTCCGCAAATCTACTCAAACCTTTCTGCCTTTTCCCGAAATCTTTTGGCCCCAGTGTTCGATCCCTCCATCAATAACAAAAGCTTCTTTCAGTCTATCCTATCCATATCCCTCAATATTTAGTACATCTCAGTCATGTCTGCTCCAATCTCCTCTGCTCGGCGAGAAACAGCCCCAGTCTGTCCAATCTCTCCTCACAACTGAAACTCTTCAGCCCAGACAATATCCCAGTGAATCTCTACTGCAACGTTCCCAGTGCGATCACATCCATGCAGTACTCTGAATTGCAGAACTGCACACAGTAATCTAGCTAGGGCCGAATGAACTTTTTTTCTATTCTGTTACAGTATGAGGGCGTCGCTGACTCGGCAGTATTGATTGGTATCCCTAATTGCACAGCGGATAGTTGAAAGTCAACCATATTGTAGTGAGTCTGGAGTCACATGGAGGCCCGAGCAGGTAAGAATGGCTGTTACATTCCTTAAATGACGTCAGATGTTTTTTTTCAACAATTGAACATGGATATATAGGAGTTGTTAGATCGTAATTCCAGATATTTATTGAATCCCAATTCTACCACCTAGCATGGTCAGAGTCAAACCCAGGTGCCTGGTGTCTGAATTAACAGTTCAATGTTCAGTGGTAATAGCGCTCGGCCATTGCAGAAAAGCAGTGAAACTGATCTTATCCAATAAAGTCGCTTTTCCCCGATACTGTCCCGTGCCATTTTCCTGGGCTTGACCACCGCCCCCCCCCCCCCGCCCGCCCGAATTATCTCGGGTCCATATCAGTAAAAGCTGCTCCATGAGTATTGATCTCACAACAGTGGTAAACAAATGGATCAAATGGTCCGCAGGTCCCGATGGTGGGGTTGGGGCACGTTCACCCAGCAACAGTGACCCCAGCCACACAGACTGATCGGTATCAATGGGAGAGTCTGTATTAGACTTTACAATGCCTTAGTGAAATGGGAAAAGACTCCGCAAACACATGATGAAAGAGCGGCCCTCTGAAAGCTAGTGCTTCAATTAAACCTGTAAGACCATAACCTGGTGTTGGGTCATTTATATCTTCGTACTCCATAGTCCAACAACGCCATCTCCAAATTAATGAAATGGGGGTTATGGGATGGAAAGTTCGGTTAGTGATCGTAGGAGGGAAGAAATCTCTGAGAACGGGTGGATTTGAATTCTGACATATGAAACACAGAGATGTGAGCGAGCAGAGCTTGAAGGAAAAAAAAATCACCTTGGAGAAAATCAAAACTTTAAAACAACTGATTCCTTTGTGTTTCACAAACGACTGGGTCATATAGAACAATTACTGCCATGACTCGGATTCGAACCGAGTTTGCTGCGGCCATAATGCAGAGTACTAACCACTATACGATCACGGCAGCCCACTAACACGCACTAAGCGCTCGCCATAAGTACAGTATCATAAGGAATGTTAGGCAGAGCAGCAAATGCACAATATCAGTGCTTAGCGAACAGTAGCTGATATGTGGGAACTAAGAATGGTCTGACCATTTAACATCGGTTCCCCCAGTGGCTGTGTTGATTCCATCATTGATGTGTTGAGGGCTGAGATAAATACATTTCTCCAAAACATCAAAGACTCCGCGGACAGTGCAGCTTTTATAACCTGCACATCCACCAATATCATTTATTATATCCGTTGCTCCCGGTGCAGTCTCCTGTACATTGGGGAGACTGGGCGCCTCCAAGCAGAGCGCTTTAGGGAACATCTCCGGAAAACCCGCACCAATCAACCACACAGCCCTGTGGCCCAACATTTCAACTCTCCCTCCCACTCTGCCGAGGACATGGAGGTCCTGGGCCTCCTTCACTGCAGCTCCCTCACCACCAGACACCTGGAGGAAGAACGCCACCTCTTCCACCACGGAACACTTCAACACCAGGGCATCAATCTGGACTTCAACAGTTTCCTCATTTCCCCTTCCCCCACCTCACCCCATTTCTAAACTTTCAGCTCAGCACTGTCCCCATGACTTGTCCTACCTGCCTATGTTCTATTCCACCTATCCATTCCACCCTCCCCACCCCGACCAATCACCTTCATCCCCTCCCCCACTTAACTATTGTACTCTATGCTACTTTCTACCCACCCCCACCCTCCTCTCACTTATCTCTCCACCCTTCAGACTCTCTGCCTGTATTCTTGACGAAGAGCTTTTGCCCGAAACGTCGATTTTACTGCTCCTCGGATACTGCCTGAACTGCTGTGCTCCTCCAGCACCACTAATCAAGAATCTGGTTTCCAGCATCTGCAGTCATTGTTTTTCCCAAGCTTTTGTTGAAATATATACTTCAATAGCAATGCAGTTTACCATCGGTTACTTCTCGAGTTTCCCCACACAAGGCAGTAACCACTGCTGCCACATGGTCCCTGTTCCTCGCCCCAGAATCAGAGGAACTGAGTGGCGCAGTCGCGAATAACCAACTTGAAATCATGATGGGAATGAAGTTGCAGAGAGACTCGATGGCTCAAGTGACTCAACCGGAGAATGCACGGTGTTTCTATGATGGTTTAGAGTCGCAAGCAATTCCGAGGTTGGGAGTGCTTCTGGTCAAAGGCGGGGCAGAAGGGAAAATTTGTTCCCGTTTATAATAACAGCAATCTACGGTGCATCTTGCTGAGACAGCTGAGTGCCACAACTGGAGCGTGGGCAGCTGGTTTGAAGTTTAATTTTGCTTCACTATCACCCAGTTCCCTGGAATGAATTGCTTTCACCATTTTTATTTCCAATTGTTTAATATCTCCCAGCAGTCTGCGGCTTTCTTCCTCATGGTTAATTGCATGACGAACTGTTGTGTGATCTGCACACTGCTAAATCACGGCAACTACAAGTAAATATGAATCATTGATCTATATGAGAAAACAGTGGAACTCACTGCAGGCATGCTGCTTAGGTTTGCAGGCGATACCAGTATTGTAGACAGTGAGGAAGATTATCAAAGTTTCGAAAGGATCTTAATCCAATGAGTCGTTGTACTGAAAAATGCAACATGGAGTTCAATCTGGATAAATGAAAGGTATTACATTTTGGTACAACAATACGTGTGGCTTTGCGTATGTTGGAGAACAGGGAAGCTCGGTGTGCAGGTACGTAATTCCTTGTAATTTGCATTACCAACAGACAAGATGATTCAAAGGCATTTCACATACTTCCCTTCATTGCTCATTCCTTTGTGTATAGTAGTTGGGACGTTATGTTGAAGTTTTGCAGGACATTGATGAGGCCTCCTCTCGAATATTATGTCCAGTTCTGGTCGCCCAGTTGTGGGAATGATATTATTCAGCTGGAATAGGTTCACAAAACGTTTGTTGCCTGTGGAAGGTTTGAGTTATAATGAAAGGCTGGATAGGCTGAGACTATTTTCAGATACGAGTTTGGGGTACTGGATATTGGGGTACTTGAGGAGCAGGAGAATCGACGTTTCGGGGAAAAGCCTGATGAACGACACTTGCGTGAAAAAAAACATTGATTCTCCTGCTCCCCGGATGCTGCCTTACCTGATGTGCTTTCCCAGCACAACACTCTCGACTCTGATCTCTCATCTGCAGTTCTCACTTTCTCCTAGTTGAGACTGTTTTCACTCGTGGTTAGGGGTTTGTACGGTGACCTGACAGAAGTTTATGAATTATTGAGAGGCAAGTTAGAGTTAACGATAGCGGCCTTTTCCCAGGAGGGGGATTGCAAGACGAGAGGGCATATGTTTAAGATGAAAAGAGAGAGTTTTTTTTAAAAAAGACATGTTTAGATACCGTATTTTACGTGTGTAATTAACTTGCTGAGGAAGTGATGGATGAGGGTATGTTTGCAACATTTAATGGACAATTGATTCCAAACATGAATGGGAAAGTGGGATTTTTAAAATACGTTTATTCATGCCTAGTACATCAGTTATTTCCCAGAGGGCATTTAAGAGTCAACCACGATATTATCCATCTGGAGTCTCCTGTGGGACAGAGCAGATGAATAGGGCAGTTTGCTTCCCGAACTGGCATGAGTGAATCAGATGGGATTTTCCACACAACTGATTCAGGTCATCAAGAAACTCTTCAATTCCAGGTGCTTGTTGAATTCAAACTCCACCATCTGTTATGCCAGGACCTGAACTCTTTGTCCCCAAAATATTACCTGGTTTTTGGATTAACAACACATTAATAAAACAACAAGGGCATTATCACCACTCAGCGGGTACAGGAGGAGGCAGACGGGAATGGGTGAGTTTGGCAGTATGTTCAGCATGGATCGGTTGGACTGACAGTCCTGTTTTCATGTTGTCTGACTCTGACTAAAGCTATGGAGCAGGAAGCTGGTTGGGATTAAAGGCGCATTGACATCATAATCGATCTCCCGATGGGATATGTAATCCTGCTGGAGTCTCCGGAGGTTATTTTGCTCAGTGATCCCTTCCCACACACGGGACTGGTGAACGGTCTCGCTCCAGTGTTACTGATTAAATGAGATTCCATCGCTGTGGTTAATTGAATCTTTTCCAGAAGTTCCTATATTGCCCTACTTTCTCTGTGGTATCTGTGTCCTTTTTTCTACACAGGGTGAACGATCCTTTCAAATTGTGTCCACACAGATACAAATCCTGTTTTCCATGTTGAGAATTTGTTATCATTCTTCCTTATTCACCCACGGGGTGTGAGTATGACTGGTCAGGACAACATTTATTCTTCGCCCCTCGTTCGTTTCTGTCTGGCTACACCACAAACCCGGGTGTGATCCCAGCCTCGGGTGTCTGTCTGTGGGCAGTCCACACATTCTCTGTGTATGCGTTTTTAAGGGCTCAACACGCTCCACTTGTGCCACTCAGCTGTCTTAGAAAGATGCACCGGAAATCGCTATGACAGTATAAACGGGGACAACCATTCCCTTGAGCAGGAGCACACTCAACCGAGGAATTTCTTGCGCCTCTATACCATCGCAGAAGGACGCACGCTCACCAATTGCATCACTGGAGACAGAGAGTAACTCCACGCACTCATTCTCATCCCCATTTCCGGTTGGATCTGGGCGGCTGTGCCGATGTTATGCTAAACTCCTATTGAAGCATACATTTCAACAATATCCTGTACTGTCCCCCAAGTCTTTGATGCTTGTCGAAATCTATTAATCTCAGTTTTCAACATTCTCTTACAAGGGATCTCCACAGCCTCTGAGGAAACCGAACTGAAAGATTCAGCTCATTCACAGTTCCCACATATATATCACTGTTCGCTGAGTACTGATATTGGGCATTTGCTGTTCTTCCGAACATTTCCTCTGCTAGTATACTTATTGCTGCTTGCAAGCATCCTGTTCTGTGGTTACTGTGATCGTGGTTGTCGGTATTTTGCATTGTGACCACAGCAACCTCGATTTGAAACCAAATCACGGCACTTAGTATTCTCTCCGTTGTCCTTTTTGTGACACATGCTCAGAAATTAATTGTTTTACCTTCAAATTCCGCTCTCTTACATCTCTGCGTTTCATATATCAGGATTCAAACACACCCGTTGTCAGAGATTCCGGTCCTTCCCACGATCATTAAACCTCCTTTCCGTCCCTCCTCCCATTTCTCTGAGGCAATGCCCAATCTATCACTCTCTTTCACATTCATACTGTTCTGTCTGTGCTGCTGCTGCGGTCACTGTTATTGGGTGAACGTGCCCCAATCCCACCATCGGGGCCTTCAAACAAATCGATCCATTTGGATACCGCGGTTGTGAAATCAATCCCCATGTAGCAGCTTTTACTGACATAGGCCAGAGACAATTGGAGCGTCAGGCTCATGGAAAATACCCAGGGCAGTTTTGATGAAAAGACATTTTGTTGGAAAAGATCAGCTTTTATGGCTTTCCGCGTTGGTCTTGTGATAATTTCATAGGACCGATAATCCAGAGACCGAGGTAATTGTCTGGGTACCGGGGCTTGTATCCCACTATGCCATGATCGTCAAATTTGGATTCAAAACATATCTGCAAGGAAGAATCTAATGACTACTATAGATCCATTGACAATTATTGAAAAAAAATCTATTTCACTGATGTCATTTCGGGATGGAATTTGCTATCCTTACTTGGTCTGGGCTGCATTTGACTTCAGACTCACAGCAATGTGGTTGAGTATCAACTGCCCTCTGGGCAATGTGGAATGTGTAATAAAAACTGCTCAGCCAGAATCGCCCTCATACTAATCCAGAAATTTTAAAACAAATACTCATTAGGATCAAGCAAGAGCGTTGTGTGCAGCTTTGCAAGTCACATTATAGTCGGGATGTGATCACACTGAGAAAGTTGCAGGAGTTATTTACCGGGATATTGTTTGGGCTGAAGAGTTTCAGTTGTGAAGAAAGACAGGACAGAGTGGAGTGTTTGTCTCAGTGCAAAGGAGATGGAAACAAGACATGATTGAGTTAGGGCATGGACAGGGTTGACTGAACGAGTTTCCCGTTGATGTAGGGAAAGATCAGCAGGGGCCAGAGACTTAAGGAGAAAGACAGAAAGGTTTTTGAAGATGTGAGAAAAAGCTTTATCAGCCAGCGGGTGGTTGGAATTTGGAATACACTGTCTGCATTTTCCAGAGTGGCAGAAACACTTATAACCTGAATAAATATTCAGATGTGAGCTTGTGATGCCAAGACATATAAGGCTGTGGGGTAAGCATTCTGAAATGGGATTCAGTTCATTAGGCAGTTGTTTTTGACAAGTGTGGCCACATTGGGTTGAAGGGCCTCCTTTGACATTCTTGTTCTCTGTAGTATAATGGTTAGTGTCCCCGCCAGTCACAGGGCTCAATTTTCCGCTGGGGACAGTATAAGCGTTTTAAAACTGTCACTCCATTCCCAAGTGCGAGTATTGCTACCTGTCCTTCCATTCTCGATGGGGCATATCACACGAAGGACAGTGCTGCCTGAATCAGTGTGGGAAAGGGCTGCAGCTCTCAGGGAGGCAGAGTATCAGTGAACGGCCAAACACGTGACTTCTGCAAACTTCACCTTGTGACTGTGTTGGAATGAATAGCATTTGACAGACTTGTTCCGGATTGAAGGATTTACTAGAAACAGGAAGCTGAGGAAGAAACAGCATAAACGCATTCAAGTATGAGTGCAGAAACATTTCCCACAGCACGAATAAAATTGTAAAAGACAGAGTAGCGTTTCGATACATTGAATTTGGATTCATTTGTTTTGATCAGTTTTACCAGGTTATAAAACCATGAAAAAATGATACAGCACTTGCTCAGTATGATGGAACATTGTTTCAGTAATTCGCACTGCTGTTCAGAGGGAGGGTTAGGTTGATTTGCAAAGTTAAATTTCCCTTTCGTGTCCAGGGAGTGAATTTAGTAAGTTAGGTGAATTAGCCATGGGTAACGCGGGGATAAGGTCAGAAGTCACAGGACGTTAGGTTATACTCCAACAGGTTTATTTGAAATCAAAAGGTGGAGGGATTCCCCTTCTTCAGGTGAAGTATAAGGAAATGGCAAGGGGAACTAGGTCTGAGTGAGATGCTCTTCAGAGAATCAACACCGGTTCGATTGACTGAAATGCTCTTTCTGCACTGTAGGATTCTGTGATTCTATGAATAGATAATGACGGTGTTTACTGGGGCGTAAAGCTATTAGATAAGATGCTGATGGGGGTGTACTGAGGATGAGATTTTATTCACTTGTGCTCTTGGAAAATTGAGAAGAGTTATCCCTGAACCAAGGAAGATAAATGGGGTTTTTTCAGGTTATGAAATGTTTGGACAGAGTAAATAGGAGGAAAATTCCGACTTTTAAGTAAGTAAACATCTAGATGTCAGGCATTCAATACCTTTGATAAAACCTTTGAAGGACAAAGAAATGATGAGAACAGAATCGCTGTCACTCCGAGAATCTGTTTTTCAAAATATTTGGAAAGGCACATTTGATGACATACAAGGAATAAATTTCACAAGGAGAGAGACAGCGTGTGGCTCGGTAAAGATGCAGAGGTGGGGTGTAGTCGGTCGGAAGTTACGGGGAAACAATGTCTAAGTTGATTGACATTAAATGTAAAGAAATTTCTTTAATGTGTGCAGCTGAAAAAGATTCGGTTCCAAAACTCTGCGTTTTTAATGATTTGGCATAATGTTCACCTAAAGCATTGTAAATGGAACTGAGTGGAGTTCTATTTATTGTGAACGGAAGATATTACATAATGAATAGGAAGTGACCAGTTGCTTGTCGATCGACTTCCTGCTTTCATCACATGCGTTAAGGATGTGAGAACAAACACCATGATGTTTGGTCCATTTAATACTCAGTGAATCTGCCAAAGGAACGAGCAACAAAACTGGTGGGTTTTCTTTTGTACTTTAACCCTCTATTTTTCTAAGCAGTATTTTCCTTAAGCTGAAATAAAGTCTGAGCAAATTTGAATACAACATTAATCGTTCCAATGAGATATATCCAATTCACTTCTAATTATTACAATAAACATTGTGAGTTTGCAGCAAAATTAAAATGAAACGAACAAATCAGCTTTTCTTGCGTTTTAATCCAATTCAGGTTCAGCCATACGAGAAAGGACATTGAGCGACAACATCACCTTTATTTCAATTACCATGGCTGCTTCTTCACGTGAGAGAGAAAGTGACTGAAAAAATTATGTGCCAAATGTAGGTGTAAATATGACGGAAAATTCTTGTCCTGTTTCATTCTGACTCAGTTCTGACTCAGTATGTATCAATGACAGCAATTCATTCTGACCAGCATGACTATTTATTGGAATTTTCTATTATTATAATTCTAGTGAAAGCAGAAACACAATGGCGTGGATTCGATTCCGCTCTGGAACTTTCTCATCAATGACTTTCACTACATGTAACCTGATGAGGTCACATGTCACCCCTCTACAAAATGTGCAGAGGAGACCGAGAGATTATGGTGGTGGGATATTACACCGCTGTACTCCACATTCACGGGTTCGAGTCACACTCTGGTTGCTAACTTTACGCGCTGCACTCGCAGTTTTTCTTTGCACATCACACCTCTGGTATACACTGGATCGAGAAACTTGTTCTTGACCTTCACTGCACGAGAGATTCAGGAATAATCGACACCACATTAAAGTCGAAATGAAGAGTGAGAGCAGTCATTCTATTCAATTGTAGACGAAATTGGTGTAATGAGAAGGAACACATTTTTCTTTCCGTCCTACACTCCATCTTGTCTTTCTATGAATTCCCATCGAAAGAAAGAGAAAAAGAAAACAAGAGATTGGGAGCACAAGTTTATCCAGTGGGGTTGTTCATGAGTATTTTAACCTAACACTTCACACAAAGATCTGATCAGTATTTCAAACAGTCACTCGGAATTGGAACCGCAGAAAATTTCTCCAATGAAACGAACCTTTCATTCTTCACCAATTTCTGCTGTGTGTGAATCATGCAACGATCCATCATCCAACGTGATCACTGACTGTGAGCGTGCCAACTGTATAAGATTTAGCAACTTCCTTCAGCAATCACAGCTTCTGTACACAGCCACCTGTGCTGGGCCCAGTGTCATTTGTTGCCCCAGGTCACAGCACATTTCTTTTTCCTGTGTTTATGAGCTTTGTTCATAATCTGTCTGATCTGTTTAATAAACTTTTCCTGTCACTTCATCCCATCCCCTCACAATTTTGAACTTATGAATAAAATAAGGCGTTAGATGAAATGTTAAACAAAGTGGAAGTATGCTATTCAGCCCAAGGAGTCTGCTCAACCATTCAACGAACTCATGGTTGATCTGATTTGGAGATGCCGGTGTTGAACTAAGTAAAATATCACACAACACGAGGTTAGAGTCCAGCAGGTTTACGTGGAAGCTCTAGCTTTCTGAGCGATGCTCCTTCATCAGGTGATAGTCACCTGACTATCACCTGATGGAGTGTCGCTCCGAAAGCTAATGTGCTTCCAATTAAACCTGTTGGACTATAACCTAGTGTTGTGTGATTCTTCACATAGTTGGTCTGATAATCTTGAATTCCTTTCTGCTCATTTAGCTCGAAAAGTTTCATCACCTTTCTGATTAACTATCTGGCACAGTTTGAAAATACCCAACCACACAGTCTCAACAGCGGTTACTGGAAAATGCCACAGTTTCATAGACCCCTGAGCAAAGAACTTACTCCTCATTTCTGAATTAAATGGGCAATATCTAATTCTGAGATTATGTCCTCTTGTGCTCTCTTCAGAGCATAGGGCAAGCCAAATGCTCGTATCTACCCTGTCAAGATCCTACGACTATTGAACATTTATAATTGTTACTATGTAATTATAAATTTCCCCGACTCCTCCTTTGTTTGAAGGAGAATAATCCCAGCCTAACCAATCATTCCACGAAGTTCTACTGTATTCAGAGTTAGCAACATGTTAGTAAGTCTGCGCTACCCCTTATAGCATCCTTACATATTATTAAGACAGGTGGAGAAATTTCAGCGAGGAAACGGGTTGAAATTTCAGGCGCAGACGGGAATTGAAACTTGAAATCAGAAAGCGATTAGAATCGGATTGACCCCCAGAAGGACTAAATACAGGAAAGATATCTCTGACAAATCAGAATCTAATCATGTTCGATTGACATTCAATGGCTTCAATGTTACTGAATTCCTCCGTGTAGTCGTCCTCGGAGCTAGTATTTAGGAAAAATGGAACCTGACCGCCCGTATAAAGAAGTTGACGACAAAAACCTGTCCGTGGGTCAACTTTGTTTGATTATTAACTCAACTCTTGTCTCCGTGAAGCCTACATCGTCCGCAACGCACAAATTACATGTTTAGCAGAACTCTCTCCATTTGCCAAGGTGGGTGCACCTTCAACACCACTGAAGGAACTGGACACCCTCCACGACAATGCAGTCACTTAACTGTATATTGTTCAACACCTGACTATTTATTCCCTTAACTGTTAAGGCACAATTGAAGCAGAGTGCACCACATAGAAGATTCACTGGAGTTAGTTATCGAGGCTTTGTTGACAGAACCTTCAAAGCTCAAAAATTGTACCGACCATAAGGACAAGTTAGAAGATGCACTGAACCTTCACCATTTGCAAATTAGCGTCCAAGGCTCATACCAGCATGATTTGGAGAGGAATCAGTGGTAAATTCATTGAGTGGTGAAGTAGTTTGATGGGCAAAGATTTATACTTCAGCCCTCTATCTTTCATCTTTCAATGTTTAAAAAAATAGATTATTGCATAGACCAGACCTGTGCTCGTTCCTTTAGTTGTTTCCTAAACTGGCGGTTGCTAAAGATCGAATATCATCCACAGTCTGTGGTCAACAATAGAAAATATCCAAAACCCTCTCGAACAACTGATCTCCCTGTCCCTGTGTTCAGGGATCTGTGAATGCCCATTCCAAGATCTCTTTGTTCCTGTTCACCAATCAGGATCCTCACGGTTATTGTTACAACTCCCCAAATTCACCACCACTCATTGGTCTGGATTCAATTCCATTCACCATTTTGCCTTTCTACATGATGTATACATCCCTGCGGTCCCTGACATTATTCATCAGAGTCAACCACACGACTATGTATCGTCAGTAAACTTCTAAATCATGACTTCTAATAAAAAAGTTTGAATTATTGATCTACATCAGGAAACAGTGGTACTTCACTGGGAAAAAGCAACCAAACATGGTTCCTTTCTGCATGGGATGAACAACTCCAAGGGTTGCTAGCCCAGTATCTCGCCACTACATTTGCAGATGACACAAAGATTGGTGGAGTAGCCAGAAAACATAGAGGACAGTCAAAGAATGAAGGGGAATATAGATAGACAGAAGAGTTGAGCAGAGAAGTGGCAAATGGTGTTCCATCCAAGCAAATGTGAGGTGATGATTTAGGGAAGTCTAATTCCAGAGCCAAGTATACAGTAAATGGAAGAGCTTGGGTAAACTTGATGAGAAGAGAGATCTGGGAGTTCAGGTCCTTTGTACCCTGAAGGTGACTGCACAGGTGGATAGAGTGGTCAAGAAGGCATATGGCATGCTTGCCTTCACCGGATAGGGCATTGAGTATAAGAGCAGGTAAGCCCTGCTAAAATTGTACATGAGTTTGTTTCGGCCGCGTTTAGAATACTCTGTGCAGTTCTGGTCGCCAAAGTACCAAAATTATGTGGACGTTTAGGAGAGAATGAGGAGAAGGTTTACGCAGATGTTGCCTGGTATGGAAGATGCAACCTCTGAAGAGAGGTTGAGTCGATTACTTCTGCTTTCATTAGGCAAAAACGAGATTGAGGGGATCTGATTGAGGTCTACAATATCATGACGGGTACAGACAGGATGGATAGAGATAAGCTTTTTCCCAAGATGAGGGCTTCAATAATGAGAGGTCATGCATTCAATGAGAGGTGAAACTTTTAACGGAGATAGACATGGAAAGTATTTTACACAGAGGGTGGTAGGTGCTGGAATGCGTTGCCAGCAGAGGTACTAGAGTCAGACATGATAGATTCATTTCAGGTGCGCCTGGACAGATGCATGAGTAAGTGAGAAGCAGAGGGATACGGATGCTTAGAAGTTGGGCGACATGTTTAGTGAGTTGATTTGGACCGGCTCAGGTACGGCAAGGAAGAATCTAATGACTATTCTATATCCATTGACAATTGTTGAAAAAAAAATCCAATGATGTCATTTCGGGATGGAATTTGCTATCCTTACTTGGTCTGGCCTGCATGTGGATGAGATTGATCGATTTCGACAAAACATTAAAGACTCGGGGGACAGTACAGGATATTGTTGAAAAGTATGCTTCAATAGCATTTTAGCTTAACATTGGCACTGCCGCCCATATCCAACCAGAAATGGGGGTAGGAATGTGTGCGCGGAGTTACTCTCTGGCTCCAGTGATGCAATAGGTGAGCATCCTGTCCTTCTGTGATGGGAAAGAGGCGCAAGACATTCCTCGGTTGAGTGTGCTCCCACTAAAGGGAATGGTTGTCTCCGCTGATACTATCATAGCGATTTCTGGCGCATCTTTTTAAGACAGCTGAGTGGCACAGGTGGAGCGTGTTGAAACCTTAACTTTGTAGTGATGGGTTTAAAACTGATTTTGCTGTTTGGATCTGTGTTTCCGACACTGGTGGTGGCAGCTATATTTGCTCGCATCAGCTCAGTATCAGTTTCTTCCACACAGTCAAGACTTCAACCAGGAGAAGGTGGTGTTGGGGTGATATTTTAAACTAGTCATATTTGGGGGTTGGGACACGGAAACGGTGATGTTTACGTTCGATGATTAAAACATGAAATACAAGCCTGACCTCAGGAACAGAGATCATGACTTTAATTTCCTGCAATCCCATTCATTCACGTCCCTTATGCAGGGGATTGAACCATCTTCAACCAGTCCTGCCTACGAGAGACTCCAGGAGCAGAAAAACATGAGCTGACCCTTACTTCAAGAATCTCCACCGCGTGGGGAAGCAGTCTAATCGGCCCTTCCAGTCCACACGGTCCATCCGAAGCGCATCCCACCAGACCCCACGGTATTCCCTGTCCCATAAGCCTGCATTTCCCATTGTTGATCCCTGTAACTGGCACATCTTTGGTCAGAGGGAGAAATAAAAACGCAAACACACAGAGAATGTGCAGACTGCCCACAGACAGACACCCGAGGCTGGGATCGCACCCGGGTTTGTAGTGGAGCCAGACAGCAACAAACAAGGGGCGAGGAATAAATGTTGTCCTAACCAGTGATAATCACACCCTGTGGGTGAATGAGGAAGAATAAAAACACATTCACAACATGGAAAACAGGATTTGTATTTGTGTGGACACAAGTTGAAAGGATCGTTCACCCTGGGTTGTAAAAAGGACACTGATAACACAGAGAAAGCAAGGCAATGTGGGAACTGCTGGAAGCGATTCAATTAACCACAGAAATGGAATATCATTTAACCAGTAACACTGGGGAGAAGCCGTTCACCAGTCCCGTGTTTGGGAAGGGATCACTGAGCAAAACAACCTCCGGAGACTCCAACAGGATTACATATCCCATCAGGTGTTCGATTATGATGTCAATGCGCATTTAATCCCAACCAGCCGCCTGCTCCAGAGCGTCAATCAGACTCATACAACATGAAAACAGGCCTGTTAGTCCAACCGATCCATGCTGAACATACTGCCAAACTAACCCATTCCCGTCTGCCTCCTCCTGTACCCGCTGAGTGGTTATAATGCCCTTATAGTTTTATTACTGTGTTATTATCCAAAACCCAGGTAATATTTTGGGGACAATGAGTTCAGGTCCTGGCATGGCAGATAGTGGAATTTGAATTCAATAAGCGCCTGGAATTGAAGAGTCTCGTGATGCCCTGAATCAGTTGTGTGGAAAATCCCATCTGATTCACTCATAACAGTTCGGGATGCAAACTGCCATATTCATCTGCTCTGTCCCACAGGAGACTCCAGATGGATAATACCGTGGTTGACTCTTAAATGCCCTCTGGGAAATAACTGACGTACTCAGCATGAATAAATTTATTTTAACAATCCGAATTTCCCATTCATGTTTGGAATTAATTGTCCATTAAATGTTGCAAACATACCCTCATCCATCACTTCCTCGGCAAGTTAATTACACACGTAAAACACATTCCCTTTAAAAATGCCGCACATGTCTTTTTTTTAAAATCTCTCTTTTCATCTTAAACATATGCCCTCTCGTCTTGAAATTCCCCTCCTGGGAAAAGGCCGCTATCGTTAACTCAAAACTTGTCTCTCAATAATTCATAAACTTCTGTCAGGTCGCCGTTCAAACCCCTAACCTAGAGTGAAAATAGTCTCAACTGGGAGAAAGTGAGACCTGCAGATGGGAGATCAGAGTCGAGAGTGTTGTGCTGGGAAAGCACAGCAGATCAGGCAGCATTTGAGGAGCAGGAGAATCGACGTTTCGGGGAAGAGCCTGATGAACGACACTTGTGTGAAAAAATGATTCTCCTGCTCCTCGGATGCTGCCTTACCTGATGTGGTTTTCCAGCACCCCGATCTCGAATCTGAAAATAGACTCAGCCTATCCAGCCTTTCATTATAACTCAAAACTTCCACTGGCAACAAGCGTGTATACCTTTTGTGAATCTATTCAAGCTGAATAATATCATTCCCACAACTGGGCGACCAGAACTGGACATAATATTCCAGAAGAGGCTGCATCAATGTCCTGCAAAACTTCAACATAACTTCCCAACTGCTGTACACAAAGGACAGAGCAATGAAGGGAAGTAGGTTAAATGCCTTTGAACCATCTTGTCTGTTGGTAATGCAAATTACAAGGAATTATGTACCTGCACACTGAGCTTCCATGCTCTCCAACATACGCAAAGCCATACTCTTTTTGTTGGACCAAAATGCAATACCTTCCATTTATCCAGATTGAACTCCATGTTACATTTTTCAGTACAACGACTCATTGGATTAAGATCCTTTTGAAACTTAGATAATCTTCATCACTGTCTCCAATACTGGTATCGCCTGCAAACCTCCGAAGCATGCCTGCAGTGAGTTCCACTGTTTTCTCATTTAGATCAATGATTCATATTTACTTGGAGTTGCCGTGATTTAGCAGTGTCCAAATCATACAACAATTAGTCATGCAATTAACCATGAGGAAGAAAGCCACAGACTGCTGGGAGATATTAAACAATTGGAAATAAAAATGGTGAAAGCAATTCATTCCAGGGAAGTGGGTGATACTGAAGCAAAATTAAACTTCAAACCAGCTGCCCCCCCTACAGTTGTGGCACTCAGCTGTCTCAGCAAGATGCACTGTAGATTGCTGTTATTATAAACGGGAACAGATTTTCCCTTCTGCCCCGCCTTTACAGGAAGCACACCCAACCTCGGAATTGCTTGCGCCTCGAAACCATCATAGAAACACCGTGCATTCTCCAGTTGCGTCACTTGAGCCATCGAGTATCTCTGCAATCTCATTCCCATCTTGATTTCAAGTTGGTTATTCGCGACTGCGCCACTCATTTCCTCTGATTCTGGGGCTGGGAACTCGGACTGTGTGGCAGCAGTGGTTACTGCCTTGTGTGGGGAAACTCGTGAAGTAACCGATGTTAAACTGCATTGCTATTGAACTATATATTTCAACAAAAGCTTGGGAAAAACAATGACTGTAGATGCTGGAAACCAGATTCTTGATTAGTGGTGCTGGAAGAGCACAGCAGTTCAGGCAGCATCCGAGGAGCTGTAAAATCGACGTTTCGGGCATAAGCTCGTCATCAAGAATACAGGCAGAGATTCTGAAGGGTGGAGAGATAAGTGAGAGGAGGGTGGTGGTGGGGAGAAAGTAGCACAGAGTACAATAGGTGAGTGGGGGAGGGGATGAATGTGATAGGTCGGGGTGAGGGTGGAATGGATAGGTGGAATAGATGATAGGCAGGTAGGACAAGTCAGGACAAGTCATGGGGACAGTGCTGATCTGGAAGTTTGGAAATGGGGTGAGGTGGGGAAGGGGAAATGAGGAAACTGTTGAAGTCCACATTGATGCCCTGGGGTTGAAGTGTTCCGAGGCGGAAGATGAGGCGTTCTTCCTCCAGGTGTCTGGTGGTGAGCGAGCGGCGGTGAAGGAGGCCCAAGACCTCCATGACTTCGGCAGAGTGGGAGCGAGAGTTGAAATGTTGGGGCACAGGTCTGTGTTGTTGATTGGTGTGCGTGTCCCAGAGATGTTCCCTAAAGCGCTCTGCTCAGAGGCGCCCAGTCTCCCCAATGTACAGGAGATCGCATCGGGAGCAACGGATACAATAAATGATATTGGTGGATGTGCAGGTAAGAAAAGCTGTACTGTCCCCGGAATCTTTGTTGTTTTGGAGAAATCTATTCATCTCAGCCCTAAACACATTAATGATGGAATCAACACAGCCACTGGTGGAACCGATGTTAAACGGTCAGTCCATTCTGAGTTCCCACATATCTGCTACTGTTCGCTGAGCACTGATTTTGTGCATTTGGTGCTCTGCCTAACATTCCTTATGATACTGCACTTATTAGGTGCGTTGGCTGTGTTCGTCTGTGGGTTGCCATGATCGTATAGTGGTTAGTATTCTGTGTTGTGGCCGCAGCAACAGCGGTTCGAATCCCAGTCACGGCCGTAATTGTGCTGTATCCCAGTCTTTTGTGAAACACAAAGGAATCAGTTTTTTAAAGTTTTGATTTTCTCCAACGTGATGTTTTTTCCTTCAAGCTCTGCTCGCTCACATCTCTGTGTTTCATATGTCAGAATTCAAATCCACCCGTTCTCAGAGATTTCTTCCCTCCTCCGATCACTAACCGAACTTTCCATCCCATACCCCCATTTCATTAATTTGGAGATGCCGGTGTTGGACTATGGAGTACAAAGTTAAACATGACCCAACACCAGGTTATGGTCTTACAGGTTTAATGGAAGCACTAGCTTTTGGAGCGCTGCTCTTTCATCATGTGTTTGCGGAGTCATTTCCTATTTCACTAAGGCATTGCAGACTCTAATACAGACTCTCCCATTGATACCGATCAGTCTGTGTGGCTGGGGTCACTGTTGCTGGGTGAACGTGCCCCAACCCCACCATCGGGACCTGCGGACCATTTGATCCATTTGGTTACCACTGTTGTGAGATCAATACACATGTAGTAGATTTTACTGATATGGACCAGATATTATTGGGGGGGTGGGGTCAAGCTCAGGAAAATGTCACAGAACAGTATCGAGGAAAAGCGACTTTATTGGATAAGATCAGATTCACTGATTTTCTGCAATGCCCGAGCACGATTATCACTGAACACTGGTCTGTTTATTCAGACACCACGGACTCGGGTTTGACTCCGAACATGCTCGGTGGTAGAATTGGGATTCAATAAATATCTGGAATTACGAATCTAATAACTCCTATAAATCCGCGGCCAATTGTTGAAAACAACAAAACCATCTGACCTCATTTAAGGAATGTAACTGCCATTCTTACCTGTTTGAGCCTCCATGTGACTCCAGACTCACTACAATATGTATGAGTTTCAAATGCCCGCTCTGCAATTAGAGATACCAATCAATACTGCCGAGCCAGCGACGCCCTCATACTGTAACAGAATAGAAAAAAGTTCATTCGGCCCTAGCTAGATTACTGTGTGCAGTTCTGCAATTCAGAGTACTGCATGGATGTGATCGCACTGGGAACGTTGCAGTAGAGATTCACTGGGATATTGTCTGGGCTGAAGAGTTTCAGTTGTGAGGAGAGATTGGACAGACGGGTTGTTTGTCACCGAGCAGAGGAGATTGGAGAAGACATGACTGAGATGTACTTAATAATGAGGGATATGGATAGGATAGACTGAAAGAATTGTTTCTAATTGATGGAGAGATCGAACACTGGGGCCAAGAGATTTCGGGAAAAGGCAGAAAGGTTTGAGTAGATTTGCGGAAAGGGTCAGAGAGGCGGAAATCATTCTAACCTTAGAAAAAAATTGAGATGTTAATTTGTGATGCCAAAACATGTAAGATTATGGGCTAAACGATGGAATACTTGATTCAGATCGTTAAGCAGTTGTGTTTGACAAGCGCGGCCACAACAGGCTGATGGGCCTCCTTCGATGTTGTTGTCCTCCACAGTATCGTGGTTAGTGTCCCCTCCTGTCACAGGGCTCAATTCTCCGCTGGGGGCATCGTAAAGGTTTTAAACCTGTCGCTCTGTTCACCAGTGAAGTTTATTAATTCCTGACCTTGCATTCTCGATGGGACATGTCACAGTAAGGACAGTGCTGTCTGAATCAGCTTGGGAAGGACTGCAGCTCCTGGGGAGAGAGAGTGTCAGTGACAGTGCAAACACGTAACTTCAGCCAACTGCACATTGTGTTTGTGTTGCAATGAAAACCATTATATAGAGTTGTTCCTGACTGATATGTTTATTTAAAGCAGGAATCTGAGGAAGAAAAGAGCAAACCCATTCAGACCTGAGTGCAGAAACATTTCCAGCAGCACTCATGAGGTTGTCCAGCGCAGGACCGCGTTTGTATGGATTGAATTCAGGTTGCTAGGCGCAGCTTGCTTTCACTCGGCTGAGTTACCAGTGTGTAAATGATACAGATTGTCTTCACTGTGATGGTCCATTTGCTCAGTGGTTTGTACTGCTGTTAGGTCTGTAGGTTTGGTAGATTGGTCATGTTAAATTGCGCTGATGTGTCCAGGGAGTGAATTATGTAAGTTAAGTGAATTAGCCATGGGTAACGCAGTGATAAGGTCAGCAGTCACACGTTGCTAGGTTTTATTCCAACAGGTTTATTTGAAATCACAATCCAGAGGCCTGCGGGGATACAGACGGGAGCTAGGTCTGGTTGAGATGCTGTTGGAGTCTCCCTACAGACTCGATTGGCTGAACTGCATTTTCTGCATTGGAGGGGGAATCTGTGATTCTATCAGAGAGGACACTGCCAGCGTTTACTGGACCGTTAAGACATTAGAGACGATACTGACGGCGTTTAGTGTGGATGGACTTTTAATTTTTTGTTTTGGAAAATTTGACACTGAACCAAGGAAAACCGAATGTAAGATTTCCAGAGTAGGTGAGGTTTGGAGAGAGTAAATATGTGGTAAATTCACTCTTTCAAGTTCGTACATTTCTGAACGTCAGGCTTTCAAAACCATCGATGTAGGACAAATAAATGATGGGAGCAGAATTTCTGTCACTCAGACAATCCGTTTCCAAAATATTTGGAAAGGCACATTTAGAGACACACAAGCAGTGAGTTTTCACTGTGATGGTCCATTTGATCAGTGGTTCGCACTGCTCTGAAGTCTGTAGGTTAGGTGGATTGGCCATGTTAAATTGTGCTCATCTGTCCAGGGAGTGAACTCAGTAAGTTAAGTGAATTAGCCAGGGGTAACGCAGTGATAAGGTCAGCAGTCACAAGTTGCCAGGTTATTATTCCACCAGGTTTATTTGAAATCACAAGCCAGAGACCTGCGGGGATAGAGACGGGAGCTCGGTCTGGTTGAGATGCTGTTCATAGTCTCCCTACAGACCCGATTGACTCAACTGTACTTTCTGCATTGTAGGGAATCTGTGATTCTATCAGAGAGGACACTGCCAGCGTTTACTGTGCTGCTAAGACATTGGAGACGATGCTGACGGCATTTAGTGGGGATGGAGTTATATTTATTTGTGGTTTGGAAAATTTGAAACTAAACCAAGGAAAACCGAATGGAAGTTTTCCGGAGTATTTGAGGTTTGGAGAGAGTAAATATGTGGCAAATTCACTTTTTCAAGTTCATAAATTTCTGAAAGTCAAGATTTCAAAACCATCGATGTAGGACAAAGAAATAATGGGAGCAGCATTTCTGTCACTCAGACAATCCGTTTCCAAAATATTTGGAAAGGCACATTTAGAGACACACAAGCAGTGAGTTTCACCAGGAGAGAGACAGCCTGTGGCCAGGTAAAAGTGTAAAAGTGGGGTGTGGTAGATTGGTACAGTGGGGTAGAAGGTTCGAGGAAACAATATCTAATTTGGACGACTTCAGATGCAAAGAAATATCGGAAACCTCTGCAGCTGTGTAAGATTCAGCAATAAAAAACCTCAGAGTTTTGAAAGATTTCTATGAATTTTCCACATGAAACATTATCAATGGAACTGAGCAGATTTGGCATATTGTAAAGGCAAACTATTCCATAATGAATAGGAAGTGACCCGTCTCTTAGAGATCGATTTCCTGCTTTAATCCCATGGTTTAAAGGTGGGAGGACGATCGCCATGATGTTGGGTTCATTTGACACCCACTGAAATCTGCCAAAGTAACTGAGCATCAAAACTGGCATCTTGTTTTGTAGTTTAACCTTCTGTTTTTCTCATCAGCATTTTCTTTAAGCTGAAATAAATTCGGAGCAATATTGAATGCAACATTTAACATTCCAATCACATAAATCCAATTCAATTCCGATCATTGGAATGAACAGAGTGAAGTTGCAGCAAAATTAATAAAATGAAACGAACAAAACTGCATTTCCGGGAATTTTACCCAGTTCAGATTCAGCCATATGAGAAAGACCATCGAGCTAAAACATCACCTTCACTTCTCTCTCCATATATAGTTTTTCACGTGAGAGAGAAACTATCTGAAGAAATTATGCGTCAAGACGAAATGTGCGTGTGAATGTGACGGGATTTCCATGCTTGCTGGGTCATTCTGAGACAGTTCCGACTCGAAATAAATCAAGGACAAGATATTCCTTCCAAGGACGAGGTCAATCCCTTGGGTTTTGCTGGTATTATTATTCTGCTGAAAGCAGAAACATAATGGCGTGGATTCGATTCCGCTCAGGAAATTTCTTATCCCCTCGGTGCACCATATGTGATCTTGACGGGGTCACATGTGAGCGCCTTTGCAATGGGCTGTAGTCTCCCAGGAGTTCAGGCGACGGGTTGTTCTTCCATTGTGCTGGTGTGGATTTGAATCCTACTCTGGCTGTTACTTCTATGAAACGCAGCTGTGGTTTCCCTTTGTGCCTCGCATCTTTAGGATACATTGGATGGAGAATCTTCCTCTTGCCCTTCATTGCACCAGAGAATTGTGATAAATCGATACCTCATCAAAGTCGAAGTAGAGCAATTTGGTTCTGTTGTAAGTTACATTGGGATAATGAAAAGTTGGGCAAACGTTTCTATTCTCTTTTCATTCCATCTTGACTTTCTATGAATTTACATCGAATGAAAGGGGAACAAATAAGGAGAGATCGGGTGCAATAGTTTATCCAGTGGGCTTGTGAATTTTAGTGTAATACACCACACAAAGTTCTGATCAGTATTTTAAACAGTCAGTTGAATTGGAACCGCAGGAAACTTTTCCAATGAAACGAACCTTTCATTCTTTCACAACCTTTTGCTGTGTGAATCATACCGCGACCATCATCCATCGTGATCACCAAGTTGGCAACAATATTAGATCTACCAATTTTCTTTAGCAATCACAACATGTGCACATACCCATCTGCGGTTTGCACAGTGCCATTTGTTGTCTCCAGGCCACAGCACATTTATTGTTTATGAACTTATGAGCCTAGTTCCTGATCTGTCTGATCAGTTTGAAAACCTTTACTATCTCTTCATCCCATCCCTTTAGAATTCTAAAGATATCAATGAAATAAGGCGTTAGACCAAATGATGTAGGATTGGAAGTCGGCCATTCAGCCCCTCGAGTCTGCTCCACCATTCAACGAACTAATGGCTGATCTGATAATCCTCAACGCCATTCTCCAGCATTGCCTCGACAAAGCTTCATCGCCGTTATGGTTAAATATCTGTCTGGCACAGTTTGAAAATACACAACAACTCAGCCTCAAGAACAATTTCGGCAAGGAGTTCTACCGATTCATTAGCCCCTGAGCAAAGAAATTACCCCTCAGTCCTGAATTAAATCGGCAATACCTAATTCTGAGTTCATGTCCTCTGGTGCTCTCCTCATACCAGAGGGTGAACCACCAGCCCGTAACTACCCTGTCAATGAATATTGAACGATTATAAATGTTATTATGTGATTATAGAGCTCCCCTCCCTCTCTTTGTTTCCAGGAGAATAATCCCAGCCTAACCAATCATTCCAAGAACCTATATTTTCTCCAGTGTTGGCAACATGTCCGTAAATCTCTGCTGTCCCTGCAGCGTCCTTACATATTATGAAGGCAGGTGGAGACATTTATGCAAAGAAACGGTTGAAATTTCAAGCACAGACGGGAACTGGATCTTGAAATCAGACAGCGACTGGAATCAGATCGGTCCACACAAGGATGAAATAGAGTAATGATCACTCTCACAAATGAGAAACTAATCATATCGCATTGACTTCAATAACTTTACTGTCAACAAATTACCCCGTATAATTGTCCACAGAGCTATTATTTCGGGGGAAAACATATAGAATCTGGATACATAAACACTTTGACAACAACAACATGTTCTTGAGACATTCTTTTGATTATATACTCAACTCATTGCTCCGTGAATCCTACATCGTTGGCAAGGCACAAATGAGACGAGGAACATAACTCTCTCCATTTGCCTTGATGGGTGTATCTTCAATAACACTTGAGGAACTGGACACCGTCCACAACAATGCAGTCACTTGAATGTACCCTCTTCAACACCTACAATATTCATTCCCTTCACCGTTAAGGCACAATTGCAGCAGAGTGCACCAACTACAAGATGCACTGCAGTAAGTCATTCGGGCATGTTTGACAGAACCTTCAAAGCACAACAGCTGTATTGACGACAAGGACAAGTTTGGATGATGCAATTAAATGCCACCATTTGCAAGTTCCCTCCAAGGCCCATAGCACCCTGACTTGGAAAGGAATCAGTGAGAAACTCATTGGTGAAACGGTCTTGATGGGCAAAGTTGCATACTTCAGCCTTCCATCTTTTATCTTCCAATTTTAAGAAAAATGTTGATTTATACTGTGACCAGACTTGTGCTCAGTCGTTTAGCTGATCCCTAAACTGGTGGTTGCTAATGTTCTGCTATCATCCACAGCCTGTGGTCAACAATAGAAAATATCCGAAAACCCACTCAAGCAACTGACTCCCCTCAAGATTAGAGTGGTGTTGGAGAAGCACAGCAGGTCCGTCAGCATTTGAGGAGCAGGAAAAATGGACGTTTCAGCCAAAAGCCCTTCATCAGGAATGAGACTGGGAGCATATGGGATGGAGAGATAAATGGGAAAGGTGTGAGGCTGGGGAGAAGGTAGCTGAGAGTGCTGTAAGTGGATGCAGGCGGGGGGTGAACATGAAATGTCAGAGAAGAAGGTGGAGTGGATAGGTGGGATTGAAGATGTACAGTTGGGGCAAGTCTTTCGGATAGTGTTGAGCTGGAAGGTGGGAACTGGGGTTAGGTAGGGGGACGGCAAATGAGGCAACGGGTGAAGTCCAAATTGATGCCATAGGTTTGAAAGTTCCCCAGGCGGATGATGAAGCTTTCTTCCTCCAGGCATCGGTTCATGAGGCAGTGGCGATACAGGGGGTCAGGACCTGCATGTCCTCGGGAGAGTGGAGGATAGTTGAATTGTTTGGCCATGGGTCACTGGGGTTGATTCTTGCGGGTATCCTGTAAATATTCGCGGAAGTGCTCTGTGAGAACACATCTCCTCTCTACAACTAAGAGGGGACCACACTGGGAGGAACGTATGCAAGAACTGACATGTGTGGAAGTGCAGGAGAAACTTTGATGGATGTGGAAGCCTCCATTTGAGCCTTGGACAGAGGTGGGGAGGTCGATGTGGATGCAGGTTTTGCAATTGCTGCAGTGACAGGGGAAGTTGCCAAGTGGGAAAGGTGGGTCATTGGAGGGCGTGGCCTTGACTAGGTAGTCCCAGAGCGAATGGTCTTGGCGGAAAGTGGATAGGGGTTGGGAGGGGAACATATGTTGTGGTTCTGATAGCCAAGCTGGGAATTTGTCTTGCAAACGTTTCGTCCCCTGTCTAGGGGACATCCTCAGTGCTTGGGAGCCTCCTGTGAAGCGCGGCATGTCCTCGTTCCGTTGTCTCTCCCTTAGGCATCTGTTGAAATTGTGACGGTATCCATTGTGGCGAATATATTGTATAGGTGTTCCTCTTCCACTTTTTGCAGTTCTGGTGTGCTGCAGTGTGTTGTGGCCCTTTTGAATAATGCAACTTCGTTTTTGTGTGTTGGGGTGGTTGCTTTCATAGTTTAGGACTTGGGCTGTGTGTGTGGCTTTCCTGTAAACCTTTGTGGTGAATTCTCCGTCCGGTGTTCTCTGTACCATCACGTCTAGGAATGGGAGAGACAACAGAACGAGGACATGCCGCAACCCAAAGGACTAGCCACACGACCATACATCAGGAGCATTTATGAACTGACAGCCAGACTACTGAGACCACTCGGACTCATAACAGCACACAAACCAACAGCCACGCTCAGACAACAACTCACCAGAATGAAGGACTCGATACCCAAAATGAGCAAAACTGATGTAGTGTACAAAATCCCATGCAAGGACTGCACAAAACACTACATCGGACAAACAGGAAGACAGTTAACGACCCGTATACATGAATACCAACTCGCCACGGAACGACACGACCAGCTATCCTTAGTAGCCACACACACAGACGACAAGCAACATGAATTCGACTGGGACAACACTACCATTACAGGGCAAGCCAAACAGAGAACAGCCAGGGAATTCCTAGAGGCATGGCACTCATCCACAGACTCTATCAACAAACATATCGACCTGGACCCAATATACCGGCCACTACTGCGGTCAACTCGAACTGACAACTGGAAGCAGCAGACACAGGCCAGTATAAATGCCGGAGGAAACAGCACAGGAGCGCTTCACAGGAGGCTCCCAAGCACTGAGGATGTCACCTAGACAGGGGACGAAACGTTTGCAAGACAAATTCCCAGCTCGGCGAACAGAACCACAACAACAACCCGAGCTACAAATCTTCTACCAAACATTGAAGGGGAACATATCCCTGGTGTTAGAATCCGTTTAGAGGTGGCGATACTGTCAGTGGATGGTGTGATTTATGCAGAGGTTGGAGGGCTAGAAGATGAGGACCAGGGAGTTTCTGTCCTTGTTGTGGTTGGACGTGTGGGGTTCATGGGCGGAGGTACGGCACATGGATGAGGTGCGTTGGAGGGCATCTTCAACCACATCGGAGGGGAAATTCCTGTCTTTAAAGATAAGACCATAAGACATAGGAGTGGAAGTAAGGCCATTCGGCCCATCGAGTTCACTCCGCCATTCAATCATGGCTGATGCGCATTTCAGCTCCACTTGCCAGCGTTCTCCCCGTAGCCCTTAATTCCTCGAGACAACAAGAACCTATCAATCTCGGCCTTGAAGACATTTAGCGTCCCGGCTTCCACTGCACTCCGTGGCAATGAATTCCACAGGCCCACCACTCTCTGGCTGAAGAAATGTCTCCGCATTTCCGTTCTGAAATGACCCCCTCTAATTCTAAGGCTGTGTCCACGGGTCCTAGTCTCCTCGCCTAACAGAAACAATTTTCTAGCATCCACCTTTTCAAAGCCATGTATTATTTTGTACGTCTCTATTAGATCTCCCCTTAATCTTCTAAACTCCAATGAATACAATCCCAGTATCCTCAGCCGTTCCTCATATGCTAGACCTGTCATTCCAGGGATCATCCGTGTGAATCTCCGCTGGACACGTTCCAGTGCCAGTATGTCCTTCCTGAGGTGTGGGGACCAAAACTGGACACAGTATTCCAAATGGGGCCTAACCAGAGCTTTATAAAGTCTTAGTAGTACATCTCTGCTTTTATATTCCAACCCTCTTGAGATAAGAGACAACATTGCATTCGCTTTCTTAATCACAGACTCAACCTGCATGTTTACCTTTAGAGAATCCTCGACTAGCACTCCCAGATCCCTTTGTGCTTTGGATTTATTAAGTTTCTCACCATTTAGAAAGTAGTCCATTCCTATATTCTTTTTGCCAAAGTGCAAGACCTCGCACTTGCTCACGTTAAATTCCATCAGCCATTTCCTGGACCACTCTCCCAACCTGTCTAGATCCTTCTGTAGCCTCCCCACTTCCTCAGTACTACCTGCCTGTCTACCTAACTTTGTATCATCGGCAAACTTCGCTAGAATGCCCCCGGTTCCCTCATCCAAATCATTAATATATAATGCGAACAGCTGTGGCCCCAGCACCGAACCCTGCGGGACACCACTCGTCACCGGCTGCCATTCTGAAAAAGAACCTTTTATCCCAACTCTCTGCCTTCTGTTAGATAGCCAATCCTCAATCCATCCCAGCAGCTCACCTCGAACACCATGGGCCTCGAACAGATGGAGGCTATCTGGTGTGTTCTGTGATGGAGCTGGACCTTGGGGAGCAGATGCGATTGAGGTGGAGGAATTGGGAATACAGGATAACATTTGCTCAAGAGGTGGTGTGGGAGGAGGAATAATCCAGACAGCTGTGGGGATCAGTGGGTTTGTAAAAGGTGTCAGCAACACTGACCTCGAGGGATATATTTCCCGCCCCACCCCTATCCACTTTTCACAAAAACTGCTTCCTCCACGACTACCTAGTCAAGTCCAAGCCCTCCAATGACCCATCCTCCCCTCGTGGCACCTTCCCCTGCCACCACAGGAATTGCAAAACCTGTACCAACATCTTCCCTCTCACATCCTTCCAAGGCTCCAATGAGCCTTCCACATCCATCAAATGTGCACTTCCACACGTGTCATTTATTGCATCTGTTGCTCGCGATGCGGTCTCCTCTACATTGGGGCCAACAGACACCTTCTCGCAGAGCGCTTCAGAGAACTTTTCCAGGGCACCCGCAACATTCAACCCCAATGCCTCATGACCAAAAACATCAACTACCCCCCCCCCCCCCCCCCCCCGGCGACTGTCCCAAGGACATGCAGTTCCTGGGTCTCCTCCACTGACATTCCCTCACCACTGGACGCCAGATCTTCCACCTCGGGACCTTTCAACACCAGGGCATCAACATGGTCTTCACCAGTTTCCTCATCTCCCCACGCCCACCTCATCCAAGTTCCAACTTTCTAACTTGGCGCCATGCTACTGACCTGTCCCACCTGTCTTCCTTCCTACCTATCCGCTCCACCCTCTTCTCCGACCTATCACCTTTCACCCCATCTCCATCCACCTCTTGCACTCTCAGCTAAATTCTTCCCAGACCCATCCTCCGTTTATCTCTCCACCCTCGAGGCTCCCAGCTTTATTCCTGATGAAGGGCTTTTTCCCGAAACGTTATTTTTTTTTCTGTAAATCGGATGGTGCCTGACCTGCTGTGCTTCTTCAGCACCCGTCCAATCTTGATTCTGATTTCCAGCACCTGCAGTACGCACTTCCGTCCATCTGATTCCCCCTCCATTGATCTTGAATAGGCCGTTGCTAAAGTTCCAGCATCGTTTCCCTGCTCTTATATTCCCAGCTGCGGTCAAGAACAGAAAGTATCTCCAACCCCTCGAGACCACTTGATCCCTTGTCCAATCACCTTCAAATATTGTTGAATGTCTACTCCAATTTCTCTTTTATTACTTTAAACCACTCAGTATTCACACATTTATCATTGTTCCTCCCCAAATTCATTAATTATCACCCACTTCACTGGATTAGATTAGATTAGATTAGATTACAGTGTGGAAACAGGCCCTTCGGCCCAACTAGTCCACACCGACCCGCCGAAGCGCAACCCACCCATACCCCTACATTTATCCCTTACCTAACACTATGGGCAATTTAGCATGGCCAATTCACCTGACCTGCACATCTTTGGACTGTGGGAGGAAACCGGAGTACCCGGAGGAAACCCACGCAGACACGGGGAGAACGTGCAAACTCCACACAGTCAGTCGCCTGAGTCGGGAATTGAACCCAGGTCTCTGGCGCTGTGAGGCAACAGTGCTAACCACTGTGCCACCGTGCCGCCCCGTTCCTTTCATCACATTTTCTTGCCAATTGTTTCCAATCTCCCTGCAGTCCATGGCTTTCTTCCTCATGGTTAACGACAGGACTAATTGTCACCTGATTTTCAAACTGCGAAATGATGGCCACGACAAATAAGTATAAATCATTGACCTATATGAGAAAAGAATGGAACTCATAGAAGCGAAGGTTCATAAGCTTGGAGAGGACACCAGAATTGGAGACTGTAAAGAAGGTAATCTAAGTTTCCAGAAGGATCTTAATCCAATGCGTCTTTGGGCTGAAGTATTTTACATAGAGTTCAATCTGGATAAATGGAAGGTATTGCGTTTTGCTACATCAAATAAGAGAAGGGTTTATACAATTAGTGCTAGGGCGTTGCATAATGTTGTGGAAAACGGAGGCCAGGGATACAGTTAAATATTTCTTTTTAGTTTGCTTCACATATAGACAGAATGGTAAATAAAAAATTGTCATCCTGCCTGCGTTGCACAGTCCTTTGAGCGTAGGAGTTGGTACGTCATGTTGAATGGAATAGGACATTGTGTGAGGCCTCTTCTGGAGTACTGTGTCCAGTTCTTGTCGCCCAGTAATAGCAAGGAAATTATTCAGCTGGAGTAGGTTTTGAAGACGTGTATCCGCATATTGGTAGTGGGGAAGGTTTGAGTTACAATGAAAGGCTGGATAGGCTGAGAATATTTTCACACGAGAACTGGAGTTTGAAAGGCGACCTGATAGAAATTTATAAATTATTGAGAGTTCGAATAGAATTAACTTTAACTGTCTTTTCTCTAAGCAGTGACACTTCAAGACGAGAGGGTAAATGTTTCAGGGGAAAAGAGAGATATTTAAAATAAGACATGAGAGGCTGTTTTTAACAGAGGATGGTTTATGTGTGCAATTCACTTCCTGAGGCAGTGATGAATGAAAGTACATTTACAATATTTACAGGATATTTGGATCGTTAAATGCATTGGAAAGTTTCCGTGGGATTAGATAAAAGCTATTCCTTTATGCCTAGTCCATTATTTATTGCCCAGAGGGCAGTTCAGGATCAACCACGATATTATGGATCTGGAGCCATATACCCGACCAGAGAAGTATAGCAGTTTCCTTCCCTATCAGGCAGTAGTGAATCAGATCTACAACAACTGATTCAACATCATCATTAGACTCTTCAACTCGAGGTATTTATTGAAATAGAATTCCAGCATCTGCCATGCCAGGATTCGAACCGGTGTCCATTGAAGTATATCTGCACATTCATATTAACAATGCAGTAATATTATTACAAGGGCATTATTAACCCTCAGCAATTACAGGAGTGTCAGATGCGACTCGTTTAGTTTGGCATTATGTTCAGTATGAGCTGGTAGGACTGAAAGGCCTGTTTTCATGCTGCGTGAGTCAATGACTTTGATGCTATGAAACCGGCAGCTGGTTGGGATGAACAGCAGCATTGACAGTTTAATTGATCTCCTTCTGGGGTATGTAATCTTGCTGGTTACTCTGGAGTTTTTATTGCTCATAGAGCCCTTCCCACACACTGGACTGTTGAACAGACTGTCCCCAGTTTGACTGAGTAAATGAGTTTCTACTGCAACAGGTAATTGAATCCCGCATTGCGCTGGTTTCTCTGTGATATCGGTGTCCTTGTATCTACCCAGGATGAACGATTGGCTCAAATTATGCCCACGCAGACATAAGTCCCGTTGTCCATTTGTGAACGTGTTTTTATTCTTCCTGATACACCCACAGGGTGTGGATGTCGCTGGTCAGGACAGCATTTGTTGTTCATCCTGATTAGCTGCTGCCTCTCTGCACGAGAGACATGGATTCGATCCCAGTCTCGTGTGACTGTGTGTAGTTTTCACATTCTCTCTTTGATTGTGTGAGTTTCCTCCTACAGTCTGAAGGTGTGCAGGTTACTGGGATCAGCAATGGGAAATGAAGGGGAACGGAATCGGTATGGAGTGTGGGTCTGATAGGATGTGCTTCAGAGGGATGGTGTCGACTGGAATGGGCCGAATGTCCAGCCTACCTGCAGCGTCGGCATTCTCGGATTAAGTGTCAGCTATGTTGTTCTGCACCTGGAATCGCAAGTAGGCAGGATTTGGTAAAGCTGGTAGCATCCCCTGCATAAGGGTCATGCATGAATGGGGTTGCAGGAAATTAAAGGCATGTTCTCTGTTCCTGAGGTCAGGCTTTCATTTCAGGTTTTATTCGTCGATCTTTAACATTACCAGTTCGGTGTGTGAGTGCCCAAGGATGACTCATTTATTATATAACCACAACACAACCTTCTCCAGGTTGCAGTATTTACTGGGAAGAAGAAACTGATCCTGAGCAGATGCAACCATAAGCAGCTGCTACTGCCAATGTCAAGAACACTGATCCAAGTAGGAAAATGAAATTTCGAACATTGTCACCCCAAAGTTAAATGTTCAACACGCTTTAGATACGCCAGTTGGTTGCGTCAACAACATGTACTGCTTATGGCTATAATATTATAAATGGGGGCAAGTATTCCCTTCCACCTCGTTTTTGACCAGGAGCAGTCCCAACCTCGGAAATACACGCGCCACTTTCCCGTCATTCCATCCCAACTTCCAATTGGATCTTCATGCCTGCTTCAGTCGAGAACTTGAATGAAGTGTGATTGCGTGCAGCAGTTGGTATTGCCTTGTGTGGGCAAAGTAATGAAGTAGGCGATGTTAAACTATAATACTATTGAAGCATATCCTGGACTGTCCCATGAGTTTGGAGAGTTTCATAAATCCCATTCTCCAACACTCTCATTCATGGAATCTCCACAGACTCTGGGGACGTTAAAGTTAAAGACTCAGCCCATTCTCAGTTCCCACATGCCTGTCATTAAGTCCTGATATTGTATATTCTTCCTGACATTTCCTCTGCTACCATACTGGCTGTAGTTTACAAGCGTAGTCTGTGGAGTGCTGTAACCATTTAGTATTTTGTTTTCTGCGTTGTGGTTGCCGCGACTTCGTACCAAATCCACTTCATAGCGGTCAGTTCTCTCAAAGTTTTACTTTTGCTGAAATACGGTAAGAAATAACTCGTTTTTGCATGATAATGATCTCCGAGGCGATGATTTGTTTTCCATCGAATTTCGTTCTCTGATATTTCAGTGTTTCATGTATCAGCATTTCAACCCAAAAGTTCTGGAAGGTGTCTCTTCCTCCCACTCGCCCTAACTCTCTTTCCTGTCCCTCGTCCCATTTGACTGAGGCATTGCACAATCTAACATACACTTACACGTTGATACCGTCCAGTCTGTGCCGTTGCACTCACTGTTACTGGGTGACCATGCCTCAATCTCTTCATTGGCACCTTCAAATCATTCGATCCGTTTGGATATCGTGGCTGTGCAATCAATTCTCTTTTAGCAGCTTTTACTGACATGGACCAGAGATTATTGGAGCATGAGGCTCAATAAGTGGACACAGAGAATAATTGGGGATAAGAGACTCTATTGGAAAAGATCAGCCATGACGGCTTTCTGCAATAGCCTACTGGTATTATCGCTGGATTGTTCACACAAAAGGCCAGGTCACGTTCTGCGGAGACGGGTTCGATTCCCACCACACCACGACGACGATCGAATATAAATGCAAGAAATACTTCCAATTAAGAATGCGCTAAATCCGTTGTCCGAAAATCCCATCTGTTTCACTGAAGGCCTTGAGGGAAGGAATCTGCCGTCCTTAACTGCTCTGGACTCCATGTGACTCCAGACCGCTTGGCAATATATGCTGCAGAGATGCACCGCATGCTGGTGCAGAATGTAAAAAAAAGGTTCATTCGACTCGACCGAGACAATTGTCTGCAGTTCACAAAAGTCCAGGGAATTGATCACACTGGGAAAGGTGCAGGAGAGATTCACTCGGATAGTGTCTGGGCTGAAGAGATTCAGTCAGGAAGAGACACAGATAAGACTGAAGTTGTTTGTCATGGTGCAGGGGCATTTGTGAGAAGGCATAGTTCAGATGTACAAAATAATGAGGGGTGTGGATAAGGTAGACTGAAAGTAACGTTTCCCATCCACGGATAGATCGATCACAGGGTACCAGAAATTTAATGAGAAAGACAGAAAGGTTTAAGTAGATGTGTGAAAAGGCATTATAGGCCGGCGGGTGTTGGAATTTGCAACACTGTGTCTGTAAGGGTCAGAGAGGCAGGGACCCTTTTAACCTGAAGTAATATTCAGATATGAATATGTTCTGCCAATAACTCAATAACTGTAAGGCTATGGGCTAAACGATTCGAGTCGTTTAGCAGTTGTTTTTGACAAATGGAGATACAATGGGCTGAAGGGTCTCCTTTGAAACTGCTGTCCTCGGTAGTATAGTTGTTAGTGTCGCCGCATGTTATTCGGGAGATAGGAGCTCAATTCCTCGCTGGGGCAGTGCAAATGTTTTAAAACTGTCGCTACATTCCGAAGTGCGGGTTATTAATGCCTGTCCTTCCATTCGCCATGGGACATGTCACAGGAAGGACAGTGCTGTCTGAATCAGCGTGGGGAAGATCTGCAGCTCCCGCTGAGACAGAGTGTCAGTGAAAGTACAAACACGTGACTTCCGCACCCTGCACCTTGTATCTGTACTGGAATCTAAACCATTTAATAGAAAGAAAAAGGAAGCTGAAAAAGAAACAGGGTAAACCAATTCAGATGTGAGCGCAGAAACATTTTCCGCAGCACCTTGAGGAAAACTGACAAACGGCTCTGAGAAAGAGTTTGACTTTCAGAACTGTTAGTTCACAGAGGTGTTTTTGTTCCACTTAAGCCCTTAAGAAATTGAATAACAATTTAACTGAAGACTTGAAATTTTAGAACACACCAGGCGATGAGACCCGTGCTGGAAACTGTGTTTACAAGCCAGATGGTTGATAACTGATAATGATGCAATAGGCTGAAAGGCCTCTCGCCATGTTCTTAAAAACTCAATGACTGTCATTTTTCAACTGAACCGATAAGGTAAAAACAACGTTACCAAGAAAATTTGCAAGCATTGCATCTGTCTTCCTTGTTGCGAAAGTGTTGAAATTCAGATCTCACACTGCTTTTTCCCAATGTTGATTTCCAGTCAGGGAAAAAATATTTTTTGTTCCTTATGAAAGTCGTAAATTGAACATGAATTCCTGACATTACAAAACAGCAAAGGTATCAGTGCTGTCAGAGTCAGTGAGAATTTCACATCGGAGATGAATTCAAATGGGAATAAACTTTGAAAGCAGTTGCCTTTGCCTGCTCAGACTCAGTACTACAAAAATGATCATTACTGAAACATTCAGGTTTTTTCAAGGATTTAATAAGTTGAATGCACAAAGGTTGGATCTGTGACCAGAGTGCCTCGGATTGAAAGACTTGGAGATGCAGGTTTTGCACTGGGGTGTGCAAATTTGAAAATCACACAACACCAGGTTATATTCCAACAGGCTAAATTGGAAATACGAGCTTTTGGACCACTGCTCATTCATCAGGTGGTTGTGGAGTACACAGTTGTAAGACACAGAATTTATAGCACAAGATTACAGGAGGCTGTAACTGAAATTGTACATTGCAAAATACCTTGATTGCTTGCTAAGTCTCCGATCTGTTAGAATGACCATGTGAGCTTCACTTCTTTCATATGTAAAGTGCAAAACATTTTTTATTTTAAAGTTTCATTCGCAGGTGGAGTTTAACAACTGGTGTCTGCCCCCGTGTGCTGCTGTCTGTTTCATAATGTTTAGAGTGATTCTAATTTTTAAAAATGAGTTACCAGAGACTTACATGGATTCATGCAGTTTTTGAGCAAAGTACAATGTAACTCTGCAAGTACAAATTCACCCCACAAAAGTATATGTGTTTGTGTATGTGTGTGAGTGTGTGTGTGTGTGTGTGTGTAGGAGGGTCTGTTTGTGTAGATAGGGTAATGGGATCACCTGTGCATTGACATGATCCCAAGGTCCCGGTTGAGGCCATCACCATGGGTACCGAACTTAGCTATCAGCCACTGCTCAGGCACTTTCAGCTGCTGCTTGTTCCGAAGTCCGCCTTGGAGGATGGTCACCCGAAGGTCCGAGGTCGAATGTCCTGGACCACTGAAGTGCTCCCCAACTGCGAAGGGGCATACCTGCCTGTTGATTGATGTGCATTCGCCATTCATCCGTTCTGTCGCCTCTGCTCGGTTTCACCAATGTTTCATGCCTCAAAGCATCCTTGCCTGCAGCGTGTTGGGTTTTTTTTAGATTAGCGTCAGTCTAAACATTATGGCACGGACACAGCACACAGGGACTAACACCTCCAACACATTATCTGGGTTGACATTAATTGTTAATGTTCACCTGAGAATGTAACTATGAAAGGAAAGTTTTGCGATTTACATAAGAAAGAAGTGAACCTAACGTAGTCATTCTAACAGATGGAAGATTTAACAAACAATCAAGTTATTTTTCAATGTAAAATTTCAGTTACGTCACACTGTAACCTTTTGCAATAAATTCTGTATTTTACAAATGTGTAGTCCACAAACACCTGATGAAGGAGCAGCACTCCAAATGCTAATGATTCCAATTAAACCTGTTGGACTATGACCTGGTGTTGTGCGATTTTAAACTTCTTGACTTCTTAAATCAGGACTTCTTGTTCCTGAGGCAGAGAAAGCAGCTCTACCAGGAATCTGTTTAATGTCTCAGATTAGTCAATACCCCAGCCCTTGAAAGAATGGAAAAGTGTCTTCCGTCTCTCTGCACAGTCGGACAGTTCATCATTCTCATCTGATTCCACTTCGAAAGAGTTTGGAAAAACTGTCATTACTGAGTCTCAGCTATTGAGTGGGTTGGTTTCTGAAAACGAAACGTACCTATGAGCAATGTGTGGGGCTTTTCCAGGATTGCCTTCTCTGACAGCGCTGCGACATGACTGATGTTCTCTATGATATTGAAGTGTGAGTGTTTGAGTTGGGTAGACAAAGTAAAAAAAAAATACACAACATCAGGGCATTGTCCAGCAGGTTTGTTTGGAAACACGAGCTTTCGGAGAGCCGCTCCTTCATCAGCTGGGTGTCTTTCTGCAGAAAATTGATGCGTGTGTCAACATGCGCGATCTTTTGGAAGATCATCTGGACTTTTACCGACCGTTCGTGGTGTCGATGTTACCCATGACTTGGAGGTGTTGGTGTTGGACTGGGGTGGACAAATTTATTAATCACACAAAGCCAGGTTAGAGTCCCACTGTTGACAACCACCTGATGAAGAAGCAGCGCATGGAGCACTGGTGTTTCCAAATACACCTATTCGATACAATCTGGTGCTGTGTAATCTTTAACTCTGATTGTTCTTGGTAATGTTTAACTGATCGAAGACAGTGAATTCATTTTCGTTCGTAGAGATGAAAATTTCAAATATACTCCATCTCAGTGGAGCAAGAAAGATTAGTTTGGATGTGTGATGAATCTCCACAATGCGACTGCGCCAAGTAAAAGTCGAACCTACACCAACTGATAAGTAGCCAGCAAACAAATGGTTGTACCACTGGCCAGCTGCACAGCTGAGATTTTACACGCTGCAGAGCTGTGGTCTAAACAAGGACATGAGCAATAGCAGTAACATTCACAAGGTGAAAAAAGAACAAAGAAAATCAACATCGTTGATTCACTTCAAATTGTCCTTAAAAAACTACCATTCACAATCTGATCAGCCAATTAGTGAGGTCACTGCTGATCGAGGAAATTACAACTGACTTTGCTGCGTTTCCACCATAATTAGAGGTAAACGCCAGCCTAATCACAATATTTTATATTCCCATTAATTTTCAGATTTATATTACGTTAATGACCTTTCTGTATTTGCAGAAAACTGAATAACATGAAATGAGTGAAAAAGTAATTCTGGTGATGTAATCCAATGCAGAGTCGACCAGAAAAGAAGTCAAACACTTGAAACATCATTCCCATTTCTCTCTGTAGCAATGTATTTTCCTGAGTTGAACATTTGCAGGACTTGTCTTTAATATCTACAAAATTAATTATTTTCCCGGGACAGATTCTTCATCAATCAATTAACATCTGAGGTGTTGAAACCTATTTTACTTCAGATTAAAATAGTTGAATATCCTTTCCCCAGCCTAATGTCCCAATATTCCCTCCTCTTCCATGTAAATGCAAGCTGCTCCAGGTTAGGTTGGAGATCCCGACCTGACGTTCCATTGGTCCTTGCTGCTCCATGTCAATAGAAGCTGCTCTAGGTGACGTTGTAGCTCCCAGTCTGATGTCCCAATGCTCCCTACCCCCATGTCAATAGAAGCGGTCCAGTTGAGGTTGGATCTACCAGTCTGATGTCCCAATGCTCCCTGCTGCTTCATGTCAATAAAAACTAGTCCAGGTGTGCTTGGAACTCCCAGACTAATGTCACCATGCTCCCTGGTCTATGTCAGCAGACGCTGCTCCAGATGAGGTGGGAGCTCATATCTCTGGCAGCTCACACACCTCTACACCATCGTAGAAATACTGCCCACTGACCATTTCTACTACTGGAACCATTGGTGGAATATCCACATCATGAGAACCACCGAATCGTTATTTCCAAAATATTTTCTTTCTTAAGCGTTAGTTAGCATGTGCATACTGCAGTCAATCCGAAGTAAGATATTGGTGCTAATTGATGTATGTTCAATAAGAATTGCATCCTATTTTTCATGTTGAGTAACTGCTACTTAGCAAGGACAACGTTTGTAATAAAATCACACTTTTATTCCAGGTGAGGGAATGTGATTTGTATAATTTAAATTGAACTTGTTCACTGTGTGAAATTATCAAATAGATCTCAATTTCAAGACAAAATTGCTAATGTTGTCATCCACCTTGAAATGTGATGTCTTCTTCTTTCCACCACACAGGTATTAGAATGAAACATCTGTTAATGACATGCGTATAAAGACACTTGAAATCATTTTTAAGTTTATGCTGCATTAATCTGCGGTTATTGATGCAAAGGTTAGGTTCATTCCCTGCAGTTAACATGCTGACTTCTCCAGTTGTTCATAGTTCAATGTGATGCATCCAGTGTGTGCATAACGAGAGGGAGCTTGCTTACCACATCTTGCCTTTATCTGTATCTTATGTCCATCATTCATCAATGGCACGAGCAAGGGGAAAGGGCGAGACCAATGCTTAAGTCTGTCTATACCCATGCACGGCACCCACAACGGCAATTCTCGACTGTGCATTTGCAACCAGGTCTCTGTGCCCCTACACACATCCTCTGCCCTTTTTGAAACATCTCCATTATTTTGTGCTGTCTCACAGTGCTCCTCTCACCAAGATGATTCACTTCCACCCAACCTGCTCCAGATTTCATCTGACAAAACACTCATTAAGAATTGCATTGCATAAACATGCACTTCGCATCTCTCGTTATTTCATTTTCCTAAATTTCTTTCATACGATAAAAGTTCACAGCAACTTCACTTGGAAAAGAGAAACGCGCACCTTTTCATTATCCCAATTAAATCTTTGAGATTTTATAATGGCGTAATGCATAGAAACTGACCATTGGAGTTCCAATTTCAAAAAGTCAGCTGTGGTCATCCAAAAATGGCAACAACAAAAAACATCAATGATAGAGGGATTTGAACCCCCTAGTGTAGAATATAATGGGTCAGTAGCCCACCACCTTCACCTCGCCACCACATCGTCATACATGCTTCGTGCTCTGTGACTGTATGAGTAATTGAGTTGCTTAAATTATGCAGCGCAGCAGATATTTCTCCGTGGTGTTGGCGAAATGATAATTAGCGCAGTAAGTTCCAAGTGTATGGACTGACCTCTGGGTTATGGGGAAGCGCACTCCCACTGTGATACTCTGCTCGCAATGATTTGAACAAAATTGAAGAAACGACTATGTAACAAGGTCTGTTGAATTCTGTGGCGATTTGAAGTCAACAGGACGAAGAGCCCGTGACAGCAGAAGGTGTAAAATTGTCTGTGAGGAATTGTTTTCCAGACTGGAGGTGAGCGCATAGTGCTCAACGTCATTATTCAGAACACCTTACTTCCATTCAGATATGTTTGACACGAACTTGTGTACAGAACTGACAATTTCAAAATCCGAAATAAGGCTAAACTGACAATTGAATTCAACAATGCAAAAACCTTGAGCTGTATCATTTTCTTGGGCCGTGCGACACCAAGTCACTGTATGATCTCAGCAACACAGTGAGCAAGTGTCAGAAGGAAAATGAGTGCAGTGCCAGAGCGCATACTGGGAGCAGCAGGTGACACATGGGGAAGTGCATTTCCCACAACAGGAACACTTCCCAAACAGCGGACTGAGGTGGAAGAATTCAGAGTGGTTTACACTTTGAAATTTGATGCCAGAGACACAATGGAGACCTGTCATTGAGTGTGTTCAAGATGAAGATTTTAAGATTTCTACATTTGAAAAACAAAATAAAAAGCTCATGGGTTAGTGAAGGCAAATGTTGAAGTTGTATATTTTAACAATCGACCCATCTTTGCAAAAAGAAGCTCACCACTTGCCTCACTCGGGGTCAAAACCATTGGTGAAGATGATCGCGTAATCGCAGTTACCAGCCATGGAATCAGAGAAACTCGGTTTCCCAACCGTTAAGGTACAACCAGGAATGTGGAGGTAAGCATTAATGTATTGCTCAAAGTGCTGCAGATGACCAGTGCATGGTATCTCTGTGCCAGTATAGTGGGGTGTGCTGTGCCGAAGGTTTAGGTCTGAGCCTCACATGGAGCAGCTTCAATTTGTCGTCGGGTCGAGGGGTACGGATGGAAGGTGATATTGAGCAAAGCCAGGTATATGGGAAACTACGAGTTTTTGTGGATTGAATAACGACCTTTTCTGGATAATGACTCCTTGATCAACAAACATACTGCAAATATTTAAAACGTGAAGAGACATGTGTGGAGAAAGAGCCGAAGGTGATTTTTCAGCAGATGGTGACGTTTCCCATGTGCACTGCGTTAAATTCCGGGAAAATAGATGTTGAGCTGGTTTCATGTTATGCAGTTTGTTGCAAACTCGCAAAGGTCATTGTAATAATCAAACAAAAGATTGGTCGCATAGGACCGTCTGAATATTGTATTCAATTTTAGTCTGAGCATCTTTCAGCTGAAATGGTGTGCTGCTGAAAAACACAAAAAAAGACAGAGTAAAGTTTTTGATGGAGATAAGAAAGCATGAAATACACCTGACATCATGTGAATGTGGTCAAATCTTTAAAGTAGGTGCTGCATCTCCAAGTGAAGATTCAATTGCTACTCATTTGGATGTAACTTCTGTCTGCAGTTATTTTAGGACATCAGCCCCATTTTCAATGCTTCACCTTAAATAATACGCTGCACCTTTCAAGTCCATGAACTTTTTATACTCCATCTTATTCAGCTGTGCGTGTTCGTGAAATGCCTTCGTGCCTGAATAAAAAACAAATTCGAAATTAATCCACACTCACACTTTTCCTTTCTTTCAATGATAAATTCCCTCCTTGTATGTTAGTTCGTGCGTCTTTTAAAACACTCTGAAATCGGAGATCTACGTTTTATTTCCGGAAAGTCATCCAGGATTTCAATAACTTTATTGAATGGAAGAAACTCTCATCCAATGTTTCCTTAATCAGTCGCTAGTGGTTTTGAAGACCTAAGTGAATTGGTAGATTCACTCGAAAGAGGGACCTTCCCCGATTTAGTCACTTCAAACCTCACATTATGTGAAAATCTCTTTTGTTTCCGTTTAAGCTTGCGTGTTTCTGGTGCAGCAATTCCACATCTCGTGAATAAACTCCTTCATTCTCTGTCATACCGATGAAACCATTTATATCCTTGCTGATGATTTTATGTCTCAGTAAACCCCGTCCCTGGGATTCCTAATATCTTGCTATCCAGGAAGCAGCGTTTGTGCCCTTTATAAACTCTTCACATGTCTTTGGTGGAGAACGAGGTCAAGGATTACACTGAGGGTGACCGATTTCACAGTTACGCGATGAAATCTTTGCTTTTTAAATATGATTACACTAAATCTCCATGACCTGAGTGAGTCTCAGCTATTTCTGAAGGTAACTGAAGTTCAAATACATCATAGTAGGAATATAGATATTCCAGTGCAGACTAGTTCTGGACAGTAAATATCATTACCAAAGGCCACCATAGATCTGAATTCAATACTTTTCACACAGTAATTATCGTAGCTATTGTGTATCGTATTTCTGTGTTCTTGCCCACTTTGTCCATCACGACATGTGTCCTTGTATTGAGTTCTACTGAATGATTAATTTGTGAATGGAGACTTTCCCTTCACCTCTTATTAGAAACTCGATGGATCATTGAATAATTGTATTCATATGCTTGCAGAGGACAGTCCTGCCATTACAGTGAACTTTCCCCCATATCCTCGAAGGCAAGGATTTCCTTCTAAAGTTTAGGAAATCATTACAGCACTGAATCCCATGCGTGCGTTCATTAAAATTAAAACAGTTACAGAAAGACTAAGATTTTCAGACTAAGATTTTGCAATCTGCTTGCATTGCTTGTACCAAAAGTTACATTCCACATTGTGCTATGTTTGTGAATGATAGCATTTTCTGAAATCTTCAGCAATGATATTTAAATTTTGTCAGAACGCTATCATTCACTGTTCTCTCTTTCCCTTCCGGTTCCCCATTTGATATCCTGTATTTTCTCAGTTTATCTTACTTTTTCAATAATTCAAACAATCTCGCTTCTGATTACCAATCCGAGAGAGTACCATAAATTTGTCAATTTATCTGCAATGCAGATGTAGGGCGCGGTGACCAAGTGGAAAGGCATTGGTCACATGAACTAAGTAGCAGTAGCGGGGTGGTGGTGTTTATCCCATCCCCGCGGACTGAGCTGTCTCCATTGGTAGATCATCACACATTAACAGTGAAGATCTTTTAATGTCATCCTCGAAGGTACATGCTACAAAAAGCCGAAGACTGCGGGAAACTGTTGTGGTCAGCGCTAACACAGAGGCCTAGGGGAAACTGGTGGACCCATAAACCAGAAATTAATGGATTAAAAGATTATTCTTTTGCGAAGAATCCGATTGAGACCATCATCTTAACACCTCCTGGGGAGAAAATGGACGTGGGTGAGCGGACATTCTCAACTGGCTCCAGCATTTACAATCTTGGTCCGTGTGACAACAAAAGCAGAAACCTGGAATTGTTTATATTGCTTCTGAAAAATCAGTTAGTAAATTTTGAAGAGCTTAGATATTTCTTCCTGGTGTTCATGAAATGAGCAAGCGCAGAGGAGGGTTCCCTGAGTATGGTCTGGCTTCTGGGTTATGGACCCAGGGCCCTCCACTGTGATATTCTCCTCACATGATCTGAACACACACAAATAAATGACTCAGTGACAAGGTCAGCTGAATCGGATTCGGTGGAGAACATAAGTCGATTGAATGAAAAGAGCCATAAGATTGCGAATGGAGCAAATTATTTTCCAGACTCGAGGAGAGTGCATCGTGCTGTTTCCAGGTGTCAATATCTGTACAAGTACACTGAATCAGCCTAGGGTGTTATTGCACTGCATCTTTTGTATAACGGTGCAAAAGCACGAAACTTTTGTATAGGGGGACAACTTCAAAATCCTCAATGAGGCAAAACACACAAATGTGGTAAACAACAGAGTAACCACACAAACTGGTGTTACATCATGTGGTAAGCTTTCCTGCTCAAATTTCGCTCAAAATCGCATTCCTGAGTATCATATTCGAACAGTGAATGGTGTATGTCAATACGAACTGCTCTGATCTCACAAATTCAGCATTTCACACGCCCCCTTAAGTACGTCTGCCAATTGTAATTGATCACTCATTGTGTTACTTCTACACACGTAGAGAAGAAATTACTTTAAGAACAACAGCCATGTATGTGACTGGGATCTGACACCTGCGACTCCACTTTCAAGGAGCTAAGAACCTGGACCTTACCATTAAGTGCATAAGTCCTGCTAAGGTTTGCTTTCTCAAAATGCATCACCTCGCATTAATCTGAATTAAACTCCATCACTTTTCTTTAATCATTTTTAGTTAGCTTATCAGAATGCCCAACTGTGTTAATCAGAATCACCTCACTCCAGCTATACATTAAACCAATTGTTTTAGTTCCCGTTGTTGTGCTACTTCTGTCACAATGTATTTTACCTAATAAATTATTCTACTGTCACTATTAGGTATTCTACTGCCACCTGTGCTACAATGATCTTCCATCCCAGACTAACCTGTCATGATTAGATATTCAGCTACCCCATCTGTCACAATGTTTTCCTGTCCAAAGCTGACTCAACTAACCGCTGATTATGTATATAATGTCATATCCTGCTACAAGCGTCTCAAGCAGGCTGACTCTACTATCAATTAATTAATTAAAGTCATGCCCTTCCTATTTATTGTCACGACTTGTCCCAACCTACCATGATGATATTTAGTAGGGAGTCTGAATTGACTAATTGTTATTATCTCAGCCCGCCATTGTAACCTTTCAGCCTCAGTCTGACTCTGCTAATTGGTGTAGGAGCATTCCACTATTGCTATCCCATCCTGCCACAGCGGCCCCATCCTGCCCCAGTGATCTTTTGACGCGTGTGGCATTCCGCAGACCCCTTGTAACAGATTGCACACAGTTTCCGTGCCTTTCCCCTTCCCATGCTTTCATGCTCTGTATTTTCTGTACCGTGTTCGGATATTTCATCAGACATCTGTTTATCTTCACCCCATTTTCCAGTACTGGTCCTTATCCATGTGTGCTCTAGCTTCTCAAGTATTCGGCTAAATACTCCTGAAATGTTTTCATGACTCAAAGCTTTACCACACGTTCAAACAGTGAGTTCCAATTATACAATACTCTCAGAGTGAAAACGTTCTTCCTATATCTCCTCTGAGCACCCGCTCTCTTGCGTTTAACGGAGATCCCTGGTTGTTAACTCTTCCCATAAGAAGTTTGTTCCTATCACACATACCGGTCCCCTTAATGTGCACCTTAATCACTTCCTCACTCGCCTTCTCCGCTCCCAGATAAAGAGCCTGAGCAGAGCTCGTCTATCTTCGCCATAGCGATAGTGTCGTGCTGGAAAAGTATAGCAGGTCAGGCAGCGTCCGAGGAGCAGGACAATCGACGTTTCTGACATAAGTCTTTAATCAGGAATGAGTTTTGTGGGTGGGGACTGAGAGATAAATGGGAGGGGGTTGGGGTTGATTGCAAGGTAGCTGGGAAAGCGAATGGTGGATGGAGCCGGGGAGAAGGTGATAAGTCAGAGGGCGAGAGATGATTTGGCAGACTAGTGAACAAAGAAGAACAAAGAACATAGAAAATTTACAGCCCAGGAACAGGCCCTTCGGACGTCGAAGGCTGAGCTGATCCAAATCCACTGTCTAACCCTATCCATCAATTGCTAAGCATCTGTATCCTTCTGCATCCCACTGACTCATGCATCAGTGCAGATGCATCTGAATTGAATCTACTGTGATTGCCTCTACCTCTTCTGGCAACACGTTCCAGGCACCTACCACCCTCAGTGTAAAATGCTTCCAACGTCTATCTCTCTTAAACTTTTCACCTTTCACCTCGAACGCGTGACCTCTCAGCAGTGAATCCCTCACCTTGGGATAAAGCTTACCTCTATCCACCCTGACTATACCCTTCATGATTCTGTAGACGTCGATCAGGTCCCCCTCAATCTCTTTTTTTTAATGAAAAAAACGTAACCAACTCAACCTCTCTTCTGAGCTAGCATCTTCCATACCAGGCAACATCCTCATAAACCTTCTCTGCACCCTCTCCTAAACGTCCATATCGTTTTGGTAATTTGGTGACAAGAACTGTACACAGCATTCTAAATGCGGTTGAACCAAAATATTGTATTTTTTAGCATGACCTGTCAGCTCTTACAATCAATGCCCTGTCCGGTGAAAGCAAGCATGCCATTTGCCTTCTTGTCCACTCGATCCAGCTGTGCAGCCACCTTCAGGGTACAAAGAACCTGAACTCCCAGATCTCTCTGCTCATCAACTTTACCCAAGGCTCTTCCGTTTACAGTATGCTTGTCTCTAGAATTAGACTTCCCAAAATGCATCACCTCACATTTGCCTGGATTCAACTCCATCTGCCACTTCTCCGCTCAACTCTCCTGTCTATCTATATTCTCCTTCAGTCCTTGACAGTCCCTATGCTTTTTGCTACTCCACCAATCCATGTGTCATCTGCAAATGTAATGGCGATATTTGGACTAGCAACCCTTGGAGACTGGAGCATTGCAACTGCTGGTAATTAAATTCAATGAATAAAATCTGGAATATAAACCCTCTCAGAGGAAGAGTGGCAAAAAGTTTTAATTTGTTGAAAACCCATTCATTTATGTCCCTTCAAAAGGGAAATCTGCCTTCCATAAAGAGACCTGCCAACATATAACTCCACACCCACAATAGTACGGTTCACCCCTAAATTCCCTCTGACTCAGTTCAAGGAGAGTTAAGGATGAATAACAACTGTTGTTCAGACTATGATGGCCACACTTCTGGGGAGAATAAGGAAGGATAAAAAAGATACACGGATGACGGAGAAAATTGGGAGTCGTCTCAGCATGGTCTCAAATTCAGCTGATTATCCACACGAAATAGACACAAGGATACCCACGCCTCCATGAAGTCAGGTCCATGGGGGCGGGGTCTGTAGGAAGGGATTCAATTACCCGCTGAAATGTAAACTCACTTCCTCAGTCACAATGTGGGCAGTTCATTCACCACTCCCACATGTGAGAAAGAATCATTCAGGAGACCAACGTGCAGAATTGCCATCAGGATTACAAATGATAGCAAGAGTACGATTCTGCTGTTATTGCACGTGTTCATCCCATCCAGCAATGAACTGGATGCCTGATTCCAGTGGAGTACCACTGTTTCCTGATGTAGATCAATAATTCAAACTTAGTTGTCGGAGTCATGTTTAGAGGTTTACACACGATGCAACAATTGGTCGTGTAGGTGACTGTGATGAATAATACCAGGGACGCAGGGATGTATCAATCAGGTGGAAAGGAAAAAAACCGAGAATGGAATTGAATCCAGACCAGTAAGTGGTAATGAATTTGTGGAGTTGAAACAATAACAGTGAGGATTCTGAGTGGTGAACAGGAACAAAGAGATCTTGGAGAAGATGTTCACTGATCTCTGATAATTGTTGGACAGGGAGATCAGTTGTTCGAGAGGCTTTTGGATATTTTCTATTGTTGACCACAGTCTGAGAATGATATTCGATCTTTAGTAACCGCCAGTTTAGGAAACCCCAAAAGGAATGAGCACAAGTCTGGTCATTGCAATAATCAATATATTTCAAAATTGTAATATAAAAGGCGGAGGGCTCAAGTATAACTCTTTGCCCATCAAGACCGCTTCACCACTCAATGAATTTACCACTGCTTCCTCTCCAAGTCATGCTGGTACGTGCCTTGGAGGGTAATTCATAAATGGTGACGTTTCAGTGCATCTTCAACCTTGTCCTTATGGTCGGTACAGTCTTTGAGCTTTGAAGGTTCAGTCAACAAAGCCTGGTTGACTTATTTCATTGGATCTTCTAGGTGGCGTACTCTGCTGCAATTGTGCCTCAGCAATTAAGGGAATAAATATTCAGGCGTTTTACAATGTACAGTTAGGTGACTGCATTGTCGTGGAGGGTGTCCTGGTCCTTCAGTGATATTGCAGCGGCACCCACCGACGCACATGGAGAGAGTCCTGTTAAACATCTAACGTGTGCGTTGCGGACGATGTAGGCTTCACGGAAACAAGAGTTGAGTTAATAATCAAACAAAAACGACCGACAGACATGTTTTTGTCATCAATTCTTTTATATGGGTGGTCAGGTTCCAATTCTCCTAAATACTAGCTCTCAGGACGATTACACGTAGGAATTCAGTTACAATGAAGCCATTGAATGTCAATCGAATATGATTAGATTATCATTTGTCAGAGTTATCATTGCTGTATTTGGTCCTTCTGTGGATCAATCCGATTACAATCACTTTCTGATTTCAAGTTCCAATTCCCATCTGCACCTGATATTTCAACCCGTTTCCTCACATAAATGTCTCCACATGCTTTCATTATATGTAAGGACGCTGCAGAGGACAGCACAGATTTACGAGGATGTTGCCAACTCTGTATAAAATGGAGCTTCGTGAAATGATTGGTTAGGCTGGGATTATTCTCCTCGAAACAAAGGAGGTGGGGGGGGAGCTCTATAATCACATAATAACATTTATAAACGTTCAATATTCGTGAAATCTTGACAGGGTAGATACGGGCGGGTGGTTTGCCTTAGGCTGTGAGGAGAGCACCAGAGGACAAAATCTCAGAATTTCATGTTGCCCTTTTAATTCAGAATTGAGGAGTAATTTCTTTGCTCAGGGGCCAAACAATCTGTGCCATCTGTGCTGTTGGGTATTTCCAAACTGTGCTAGATAGTTAATCAGAAAGGTGATGAAAATTTGTCGAGTTAAGCGAGCAGAAAGGAGTTACAGATTATTGGGGCGGCACGGTGGTTCAATGGTTAGCACTGCTACCTCACAGCACCAGGGTCCCAGGTTTAACTCTAGCCTCGGGCAGCTGTCACTGTGGAATTTGCACATCATTCCCGCTTTTTCGTGGGTTTCCTCCCACAGTCCAAAGATGCGCAGGTCATGTGACTTGGCTGTGTTAAATTGCGTGTAGTCAGAGAGGAATGGGTCTGGGTGGGTTACTCTTCGCAGGGTTGGTGTGGACTTGTTGGGCCGAAGGGCCTGTTTCCATGCTGTAGAGAATCTAATCTAGATCAATCATGAGTTCGTTGAATGTTGGGGCAGACTCCATGGGCTGAATGGCAAACTTCCATTTGTTTAACATTTGGTCGAACGCTTTATTTTATTCATAAGTTCAGAATTGTGGGGGGATGGGATGAAGTGATAGAAAAGGTTTATTAAACAGATGAGACATATCAGGAACAAGATTAATAAACTCAGGAAGACGAAATGTGCTGTGACATGGGGACAACAAATGACACTGGGCACAGCACAGGTGGCTGTATACAGAAGCTGTGAATGCTGAAGAAAGTTGGTAGACCTTAGACAGTTGGCAAGTCAGTGATCACGCTGGATGATGGATCGTTGTATGATTCACACACAGCAGAAATTGGTGAAAGAATGAAAGGTTCGTTTCAGTGGAGAAGTTTTCTGCAATTCCAATTCCGAGTGACTGTTTGAAATACTGATCAGATATTTGTGTGAAGTGTCAGGTTAAAATACTCATGAACAACCCCACTGGATAAACTTGTGCTCCCGTTCTCTTGTTATTTGTTTCTCTTTCTTTCGATGCAAATTCATAGAAAGACAAGATGGAATGTGGGGCAGAAAGAAAAATGCGTTCCTTCTCATTACACGAATTTAATGTACAATTGAATAGAATAACTGCTCTCACTCTTCATTTCGACTTTAATGTGGTGTCGATTATTCCTGAATCTCCCCTGCAGTGAAGGGCAAGAACAAGATTCTCGATCCAGTGTATACCAGAGGTGTGAGGTGCAAAGAAAATCTGCTGGAGCGGTTTGTGAAGTTAGCAACCAGAGTATGACTCGAACTCGTGAATGTGGAGCACAGCGGTATAATAACACAACACCATAATCATTCAGTCTCCTCTGCACATTTTGTGGAGGGGTGACATGTGACCTCATCAGGGTACATGTGGTGAAAGTAAAGGATGAGAAATTTGCAGAGCGGAATCAAATCCACACCATTGTGTTTCTGCTTGCATCAGAATTATAATAACAGCAAATTCCAATAAATGGCCATGTTCGTCACAATGAATAGCTGTCAATGATACATTCTGATCAGAACTGTGTCAGGATGAAACAGAGAACAAGAATTTTCCTTCATATTCACATCTATATTTGACGGATAATTTCTTCAGTCACTTTCTCTCTCACGTGAAGAAGGAGCCATGGAGAGGGAAGTAAAGGCGATGTTGTTGCTCAATGGCCTTTCTCATATGGCTGAACCTGAATTGGATTCAATCGCTAGAAACGCTGTTTTGTTCGTTTCATTTTAACTTTGCTGCAACCTCACAATGTTCATTGTAATAATCGGAAGGGAATTAGATTTAACTCATTGGAACGATTGATGTTGTATTCAAACTTGCTCCGACTTTATTTCAGCTTAAGGAAAATACTGCTTAGAACATCAGAGTGTTAAAATGCAAAAGAAAACCCACCAGTTTTGTTGCTCGTTGCTTTGGCAGATTTCACCGAGTATAAAATGGACCAAACATCATGGTGTTTGTCCTCACAGCTTTAACGCATGTGATTAAAGCAGGAAGTCGATCTCAACTGGTCACTTCATATTCATTATGTAATATCTTCCCTTCACAATAAGAAAAATCCACTCAGTTCCATTTACAGTGCTTCAGGTAGAATATTATACCAAATCATTGAAAATCCAGAGTTTTTGGAACCGAATCTTATTCAGCTGCAAACGTTCACAAAATTTCTTTACATTTAAAGTCAACCCAATTAGACATTGTTTCCCCGAAACATCTGACTGACTACGCCCCACCCCTGCACCTTTACCGAGACACACGCTGTCGCCCTCTTGTGAAATTTTTTCCTTGTCTGTCAACAAATGTGCCTTTCCAAATATTTTGGAAGACAGATTCTCGGAGTGACAGTGATTCCGCTCTCATCTTTTCGTTGGCCTTCAAAGGTTTTATCAAAGGGTTTGAATGTCTGACGTCTAGATGTTTACTCACTTGAAATAGGGAATTTTCCACCTATTTACTCTGTCCAAACTTTTCATAACATGAAAACCCCCGATTAGGTCTTTCTTTGTTCAGGGATAACTGTTCTAAATTTTCGAAGACAACAAGTGAATAAAATCTCATCCTCAGTACACCCCGTCAGCATCGACTCTAGTGGCTTTACCCCCAGTAAACACCGTCATTACCCTCTCTGATAGAATCACAGAATCCTACAGTGTAGAAAGGTCATTTCAGTCAATCGAGCCGGTGTCGACTCTCTGAAAAGCATCTCACCAAGACCTAGTTCTCCTCCCTATTTCCGTATATTTCACCAGAAGAAGGGGCAACCCTCCCCATTATGATGTCAAATAAACCTGTGGGACTATAACCTGGCGTCCTGTGACTTCTGACCTTGTCCCCGATATTAAACTGCATTGCTATTGAAATATACATTTCAACAAAAGCTTGGTATAAACAATGACTGCAGATGCTGGAAACCAGATTCTGGATTAGTGGTGCTGGAAGAGCACAGCAGTTCAGGAAGCATCCGAGGAACAGTAAAATCGACGTTTCGGGCAAAAGCTCTTCATCAGGATTACAGCCAGAAAGCCTGAAGGGTGGAGAGATAAGTGAGAGGATGTTGGGGGTGGGGAGAAAGTAGCATAGAGTACAATCGATAAATGGGGGAGGGGATGAAGTTGATAGGTCGGGGGGGTGGGTGGAATGGATTGGTGGAATAGATGATAGGCAGGGAGGACAACACAGGAGAAGTCATGGGGACAGTGCTGAGCTAGAAGTTTGGAACTATGGTGAGGTGGGGGAAGGGGAAATGAGGAAACTGTTGAAGTCCACATTGATAACCTGGGTTGAAGTGTTCCGAGGCGGAAGATGAGGCATTCTTCCTCCAGGTTTCTGGTGGTGAGGGAGCGGCGGTGAAGGAGGCCCAGGACCTCCATGTCTTCGGCAGAGTGAGAGGGAGATGTGAAATGTTGCGCCACAGGGCTGTGTGGTTGATTGGTGCGGGTGTCCAAGAGATGTTCCTAAAGCGCTCTGCTTGGAGGCGCCCAGTCCCCAAATGTACAGGAGACTGCACCGGGAGCAAAGGATACAATAAATGATATTGGTGGATGTGCAGGTAACAAAAGCTGCACTGTCCCCGGAGTCCTTGATGTTTTGGAGAAATCTATTTATCTCAGCACTCAACACATTAATGATGGAATCAACACAGCCACTGGGGAACCGATGTTAAACAGTCAGACCATTCTGAGTTCCCACATATCTGCTACTGTTCGCTAAGCACTGAATGTATGCATTTGGTGCTCTGCCTAACATTCCTTATAATACTGTACTTAGAGCATGCACTTAATGAGTTCGTCTGTGGGGTGCTGTGATCGTATAGTGATTAGTACTCTGCGTTGTGGCCGCAGCAACCTCGGTTCGAATCCGAGTCACAGCAGTGGTAGTTCTGTGTGTGTGTGTGTCCTTTGTGAAACACGAAGGTATCAATTGTTTTAAGGTCATGATTTTCTCCAAGGTGATGTTTTTCCTCCAAGTTCTGCTCGCTCACATCTCTGTGTTTCATATGTCAGAAATCACATCCACCTGTTCTCAGAGATTCCTTCCCTCCTACGATCACTAACCGAACTTTCCATCCCATACCCCCATTTCATTACTTTGGAGATGCCGGTGTTGGACTATGGAGTACAAAGTTAAAAATGACCCAACACCAGGTTATGGTCTTACAGGTTTAATTGAAGCACTAGCTTTCGGAGCGCTGCTTTTTCATCATGTGTTTGTGGAGTCATTTCCCATTTCACTAAGGCATCGCAGAATCTAATACAGATTCTCCCATTGATACCGATCAGTCTGTGTGGCTGGGGTCACTGTTGCTGGGTGAACGTGCCCCAACCCCACCATCGGGACCTGCGGACCATTTGATCCATTTCGTTACCACTGTTGTGAGATCAATACTCATGGAGCAGCTTTTACTGATATGGACCCGATATTATTGGGGGGGTGGGGGGTGGGGAGTGGAGGTCAATCTCAGGAAAATGGCACAGAACAGTATCGGGGAAAATCGACTTAATTGGATAAGATCAGTTTCACTGCTTTTCTGCAATGGCCGAGCGCTATTACAACTGAACACAGAACTGTTAATTCAGACACCAGGGACCTGGGTTTCACTCCGACCATGCTAGCTGGTAGAATTGGGATTCAATAAATATCTGGAATTACGAATCTAATTACTCCTATATATCCATGTTCAATTGATGAAAAAAATAACAAAACTATCTGACGTCATTTAAGGAATGAAACTGCCATTCTTACCTGCTCGGGCATCCATGTGACTCCAGACTCACTACAATATGGTTGAGGCTCAATTACCCGCTGTGCAATTTGGTATAGCAATCAATACTGCCGAGCCAGCGACGCCCTCATACTGTAACAGAATAGAAAAAAAAGTTCATTTGGCCCTAGCTAGATTACTGTGTGCAGTTCTGCAATTCAGAGTACTGCATGGATGTGATCGCACTGGGAACGTTGCAGGAGAGATTCACTGGGATATTGTCTGGGCTGAAGAGTTTCAGTTGTGAGGAGAGATTGGACAGACTGGGGTTGTTTGTCGCCGAGCAGAGGAGATTGGAGAAGACATGACTGAGATGTACTAAATACTGAGGGATATGGAGAGGATAGACTGAAAGAAACGTTTCTTATTGATGGAGCGATTGAACACTGGGGCCAAGAGATTTCGGGAAAAGGCAGAAATGTTTGAGTAGATTTGCGGAAAGAGTCATAGAGGCGGATATCATTCTAACCTTAAAAAAAAATTGGGATGTTGATTTGCGATGCTAAAACATGTAAGATCATGGGCTAAACGATGGAAAACTTGATTCAGGTCGTTAAGCAGTTGTGTTTGACAAGTGCGGCCAAAAGAGGCTGAAGGGCCTCCTTCGACGTTGTTGTCCTCCACAGTATTGTGGTTAGAGTCCCCACCTGTCACAGGGCTCAATAATCCGCTGGGGGCATCGTAACGGTTTTGAACCTGTCGCTCTGTTCCCCAGTGAAGGTTATTCATGTCTGGCCTTCCATTCTCGATGGGACATGTCACAGCAGGGACAGTGCTGTCCGAATCATTTGGGGAAGGACTGCAGCTCCTGGGGAGACAGAGTGTCAGTGAATGTGCAAACACGTAACTTCAGCAAACTGCACATTGTGTTTGTGTTGCAATCAAAACCATTATATAGAGTTGTTCCTGACTGATGTGTTTATTTAAAGCAGGAATCTGAGGAAGCAAACAGAATAAATCCATTCAGATCTGAGTGCAGAAACATTTCCAGCAGAACTACTGAGGTTGTATAGCGTAGAACCGCGTTTGGATGCATTGAATTCGGGTTGGTGGGCGCAGCTTGCTTTCACTAGGCGGAGTTGCCAGTGTGTAAAGCCATTACACATGACACAGATAGTGTTCAATGTGATGTTACATTTGATCAGTGGTTCGCACTGCTCTGAAGTCTGTAGGTTAGGTGGATTGGCCATGTTAAATTGTGCTCATCTGTCCAGGGAGTGAACTCAGTAAGTTAAGTGAATTAGCCAGGGGTAACGCAGTGATAAGGTCAGCAGTCACAAGTTGCCAGGTTATTATTCCACCAGGTTTATTTGAAATCACAAGCCAGAGACCTGCGGGGATAGAGACGGGAGCTCGGTCTGGTTGAGATGCTGTTCATAGTCTCCCTACAGACCCGATTGACTCAACTGTACTTTCTGCATTGTAGGGAATCTGTGATTCTATCAGAGAGGACACTGCCAGCGTTTACTGTGCTGCTAAGACATTGGAGACGATGCTGACGGCATTTAGTGGGGATGGAGTTTTATTTATTTGTGGTTTGGAAAATTTGAAACTAAACCAAGGAAAACCGAATGGAAGTTTTCCGGAGTATTTGAGGTTTGGAGAGAGTAAATATGTGGCAAATTCACTTTTTCAAGTTCATAAATTTCTGAAAGTCAAGATTTCAAAACCATCGATGTAGGACAAAGAAATAATGGGAGCAGCATTTCTGTCACTCAGACAATCCGTTTCCAAAATATTTGGAAAGGCACATTGAGAGACGCACAAGCAGTGAGTTTCAACAGGAGAGAGACAGCCTGTGGCCAGGTAAAAGTGTAAAGGAGGGTGTAGGGGGTAGAAGGTGCGAGGAAACAATATCTAATTTGGACGACTTCAGATGCAAAGAAATATCGAAAACGTCTGCAGCTGAGTAAGATTCAGCAAACAACTCAGTGGTTTTTTTTAAAGATTTCTATTAATATTCCACATGAAGCATAATAAATGGAACTGAGCAGATTTGGTATATTGTCAAGGAAAGCTATTCCATAATGAATAGGAAGTGACCCGTCTCTTAGAGATCGATTTCCTGCTTTAATCCCATGCCTTAAAGATGAGAGGACGATCGTCATGATTGTGGGTTCATTTGATACCCATTGAAATCTGCCAAAGTAACTGAGCATCAAAACTGCCATCTTGTTTTGTAGTTCAACCTTCTGTTTTTCTCATCAGTATTTTCTTTCAGCTGAAATAAATTCGGAGCAAAATTGAATGCAACATTTAACGTGGACGATCTTGCTGTTGCCCTTCATTGCACCGGAGATTTGTGAGAAATCGGTACCTCATCAAATCGAAGTAAAGCAATTTGATTCTGTTGAAAGTTACATTGGGATAACGAAATGGAGTGTAAGCGTTTCTTTTCTTCTTTCATTCCATCTTGACATTCTATGAATTTACGGCGAATGAAAGGGGAACAAATAAGGAAAGATCGAGTGCAATAGTTTATCAAGTGGGATTGTGAATTTTAATGTCATACTCCACACAAAGTTCTGATCAGTATTTTAAACAGTCAATTGAATTGGAAGCGCAGAAAACTTTTCCAATGAAACGAACCTTTCATTCATTCACAACCTTTTGCTGTGTGAGTCATACTGCGATCCATCATCCAGCATGATCACCAAGTTGGCAACAATATTAGATCCACCAATTTTCTTTAGCAATCACAACATCTGCACATACCCATCTGCGGTGTGCCCAGTGTCATTTGTTGTATCCAGGCCACAGCACATTTCCTGTTCATGAACTTATGAGCTTACTTCTTGATCTGTCTGATCAGATTGAGAAACCTTTTCTATCACTTCATCCCCTCCCCTCAGAATTCTAAAGGTATCAATTAAATAAGGCGTTAGACCAAATGATGTAGGATTGGAAGTCGGCCATTCAGCGCATCGAGTCTGCTCCACCATTCAACGAACTCATGGCTGATCTGATAATCCTCAACTCCATTCTCCAGCATTGCCTCGACAAAGCTCTATCATCTATCTGGTTAAATATCTGTGTGGCACAGTTTGAAAATACACAACAACTCAGTCTCAACAACAATTTCGGCAAGGAGTTCCACCGATTTACTGGCCCCTGAGCAAAGAAAATGCTCGTCAGTCGTGTGCGGCCCGGTGGCAAAGTGATTAGCGCTACTACCTTACAGCGCCAGAGACCCGCGTTCAATTCCCACCTCAGGCGACTAACTGTGTGGAGTTTGCACATTCTCCCTGTGTCTGCGTGGGTTTGCTCCGGTTTCCTCCCACAGTCCACAAATGTGCGGTTTAGCTGAATTGGCCATGCTAAATTGGTGTGAACTTGTTGGGCCGACGGGCCTGTTTCCACACTCATCGAATTTCTGAACTAAGCAGGCAATATCAAATTCTGCTTTCCTCCTACCAGACGGTGAACCGCCAGCCCGTAACTACCCTGTCAATGAATGTTGAACGTTTATAAATGTGATTATAGAGCTCTCCTCCGTCTTCTTTGTTTCAAGGAGAATAATCCCAGCCTAACCAATCATTCTACGAAGCTCCATTTTCTCCAGTGTTGACAACATGTTCATTAATCTCTGCTGTCCCTGCAGAGTCCTTACATATTATTACGGCAGGCGGAGACATTTATGTGAAGAAACGGTTGGAATTTCAAGCACAGACAGGAATTGGAACTTGAAATCAGACATCGACTGGAATCAGATTGGTCCACACAAGGACGAAATAGAGTAATGAATTCTCCGACAAATGAGAATCTAATCATATTTCATTGACATTCAATAACTTTACTGTAAACAAATTACCCGGTGTAATCGTCCACAGAGCTATTATTTCAGGGGAAAAAAAAACTTATAGAAACTGGCGACATAAACACTTTGACAACAACAACATGTTCTTGACACATTTTTTGATTATAAACTCAACTCATTGTTCTGTGAATCCTACATCGTTTGCAAGGCACAAATGAGACGTTAATATAACTCTATCCATTTGCCGAGATGGGTGTAACTTCAATAACACTTAAGGAACTGGACACCGTCCACCACAATGCAGTCACTTGAGTGTACCCTCTTCAACACCTGCAATATTCATTCCCTTCACCGCTAAGGCACAATTGCAGCAGAGTGCACCAACTATAAGATGCACTGGAGTAAGTCATTCAGGCATGTTTGACAACCTTCAAAGCTCAACAGCTGTACTGACTATAAGGACAAGGTTGGAAGATGCAACGAAACGCCACCATTTTCAACTTACCCTCCAAGGCCCATAGCACCCTGAGTTGGAAAGGAATCAGTGAGAAAATCATTGGTGAAACGGTCTTGATGGGCAAAGTTGCATACTTCAGCCTTCCATCTTTAATCTTCCAATTTTAAGAAAAATGTTGATTTATGCCATGACCAGACTTGTGCTCAGTCCTTTAGCTGTTCCCTAAACTGGTGGTTGCTAAAGTTCTGCTATCATCCACAGCCTGTGCTCAACAGCTCAACAATAGAAAATATCTGAAAATCCTCTCAATCAACTGACTCCCGTCAAGATTAGAGTGGTGCTGGAGAAGCACAGCAGGTCCGGCAGCATCTGAGGAGGAGGAAAAATGGACAAAGGTTTCAGGCAAAGGTTTCAGGACTGAGACTGGGAGCACATGGGATGGAGAGATAAATGGGAAGGGTGTGGGGCTGGGGAGAAGGTAGCTGAGAGTGCTGTAAGTGGATGCAGGCGGGGGGTGAACATGATATGTCAGAGAAGAAGGTGGAGTGGATAGGTGGGAATGAAGATGCACAGGTGGGACAAGTCAGGCGGACGGTGTTGAGCTGGAAGGTGAGAACTGGGGTAAGGTAGGGGGAGGGGAAATGAGGCAACGGGTGAAGTCCAAATTGATGCCATGAGGTTGAAGGGTCCCGAGGCAGATGATGAGGCTTTCTTCCTCCAGGCATCGGGTTGTGAGGCAGTCGCGATACAGGAGGCCCAGGACCTGCATGTCCTCGTGAGAGTGGGAGGGGGAGTTGAAATGTTTAGCCAAGGGGCACTGGGGTTGATTCTTGCGGGTATCCTGGAGATATTCTCTGAAGTGTTGTGTGAGAACACATCTCCTCTCTCCCACGAAGAGGAGAACCCATCGGGCGGAACGTATACAAGAAATGGCATGTGTGAAAGTGCAGGAGAAACTTCGATGGACGTGGAAGCTTCCATGAGAGCCTTGGACAGAGGTGGGGAGGTAGATGTTGGTGCAGGTTTTTTAATTCCTGCAGTGACAGGGAAATTTATATTTCCCTCCCCACCCCTATCCACTTTTCACAAAGACTCTTTCCTCCACGACTACCTAGTCAATTCCACGCCCTCCAAAAACCCACCCTCCCCTCATGGCAACTTACCCTGCCACCACAGGAATTGCAAAACCTGCACCCACATCTACCCTCTCACATCCTTCCAAGGCTCCAATGAGCCTTCCACATCCATCAAATGTCCGTGTGCACTTCCACACATGTCGTTTATTGCATCTGTTGCACGCGATGTGGTCTCCTCTACATTGGGGCCAACAGACACATTTTCGGAGAGCGCTTCAGAGAACATTTCCAGGGAACCCGCAATATTCAACTCCAACGTCCCATGACCAAAAACATCAATTACCACGTCCCCCGACTCTCCCAAGGACATGCAGTTCCTGGGTCTCCTCCACCGCCATTCCCTCACCACCAGACGCCAGATCTTCCACCTCGTGACCCTCAACCCCAGGGCATCAACGTGGTCTTCACCAGTTTCCTCATCTCTCCACGGTCACCTTATCCGAGTTCCAACTTTCTAACTTGCCACCATCCTACTGACCTGTCCCACTTGTCTATCTTCCTTTCCACCTATCCGCTCCACCCTCTTCTCCGACCTATCACCTTTCACCCCATCTCTATCCACCTCTTGCACTCTCAGCTAAATTCTTCCCAGACCCAGTCCTCCCGTTTATCGCTCCACCCACGAGGCTCCCAACTTTTTTCCTGATGAAGGGCGTTTGCCGAAAAGTTATTTTTTTCTGCAACTCGGATGCTGCCAGACCTGCTGTGCTTCTTCAGCACCACTCTAATCTTGATTCTGATTTCCAGCACCTGCAGTACACACTTCCGTCCATCCGTTTCCCCCTCCATTGATCTTGAATAGGCCGTTGCTAAAGTTCCAGCATCGTTTCCCTGCTCTTATATTCCCAGCTGCGGTCAAGAACAGAAAGTATCTCCAACCCCTCTAGACCACTTGATCCCTTGTCCAGTCACCTCCAAATATTCGTGAATGTCTACTCCAATTTCTCTTTTATTACTTTAAACCACTCAGTATTCACACTTTTATCATTGATCCTCCCCAAATTCATTATCACCCACTTCACTGGATTGAATTCCTTTCAGCACATTTTCTTGCCATTTGTTTCCAATCTCCCTGCAGTCTATGGCTTTCTTCATCATGTTTAACGGCATGAATAATTGTTACCTGATTTGCAAACAGCTAAATGATGGCCACGACAAATAATTAAAAATCGTTGACCTGTATGAGAAAACAATAGAACTCATAGAAGCCATGGTTCATAAGCTTGCAAAGGGGAGCAGAATTGGAGACTGTAAAGAAGGTGATCTAAGATTCCAGAAGGATCTTAATCCATTGCGTCTTTGGGCTGAAAAATGTCACATGAAGTTCAATCTGGATAAATGGAAGGTATTGCATTTTTCTACATCAAATATTAGTAGGGCTTATACAATTAATGATCGGGCATTGCATCGTGTTGTGGAACACAGAGGCCAGGAATGCAAGTACATAATTCATTTTAATTTGCTTCATATATAGACAGAATGGTTAAAAACATGTCATCTTGCCTTCGTTGCTCAGTCCGTTGAGCTTAGGTACGTTATGTTGAAGTTGAACAGGACATTGGGTGATTATTGAGAGTTCAGCTAGAGTTAACTGTAATTGTTTTTTTTTTCTCCAAGGAGGGGGCACTTCAAGTCGAGAGGGCAAATGTTTGAAGTGAAAAGAGGGATTTAAAATAAAAAAGAGGCTTTTTAAAACAGAGGATGGTTTATGTTTGCAATTCACTTCCTGAGGCAGTGATGAATGAAAGTACATTTAGAATATTTACAGGATATTTTGATCGATAAATGAGTTGGAAAGAATCAGTGGGATTAATAAAAGCTATTCATTCATGACTAGTACATAATTCATTGCCCACAGGGAAGATCAGAATCAACTACGATATTATGGATCTGGAGTCACATACCAGCCAGACCAGGTTCCTTCCATAACAAGCATTAGTGAATCAGATCTACAACAACTGATTCAACATCATCATTAGACTCTAGGGATTTATTTAAATAAAATTCCAGCATCTGCCATGCCAGGGTTTGAACCCATGTTCACAGAATTATATCTGGTCATTCATATTACCAATGCAGTAATAATATCACAAGGGCATTATTAACCATCAGCAGTTACAAGAGCCATCAGATGCGACTTGTTTAGTTTGGCATTATGTTCAGTATGAGCTGGTAGGAGTGAAATGCCTGTTTTCATGCTGTGTGAGTCTATGACTTTGACGCTATGAAACTGGCAGCTGGTTTGGATTAACAGCAGCGTTGACAGTTTAGTTGATCTCCTTCTGGGATATGTAACCTTGCTGGTAAATCTCGAGGTTCTTCTGCTCATTGAGCCCGTCCCACACATGGGGTTGTTGAATAGTCTGTCCCCAGTTTGACTGAGTAGATGAGTTTCCACTTTAGCAGGTAACTGAATCCCGCATTACGTTGGTTTCTCTGTGATATCGGTGTCCTTGTGTCTTCCCAGCATGAACGATTGGTTCAAATAAAATCCACGCAGACGCAAGTCCCGTTGTCCATGTTGTGAAGATGTTTTTATGCTTACTGATCGCCCCATAGGGTGTGGATGTCGCTGGTCAGGACAACATATGTTGTTCTTTCTGATTCGCTGCTGACTCGCTGCACGAGAGACATGGATTTGATCCCAGTCTCGTGTGATTGTTAGCAGTTTGCACATTCTCTCTTTGATTGTGTGAGTTTCCTCCCACAGTCTGAAGGTGTGCGGGTTACTGGCATCAGCCATGGGAAATGAAGGGGAACGGAATAGATATGGAGTGTGGGTCTGCAAGGATGTGCGTCGGAGGGATGGTGTCGACTGGAAGGGCCGAATGGCCTGCTTTCCCACACGGTCGTCATTCTCGGATTAAGGGTCAGCTATGTTGTTCAGGTCCTGGAGTCACAAGTAGGCAGGATTGGGTAAAGATGGTAGCATCCCCTGCAGAAGGGACATGCATGAATGGGATTGCAGGAAATTAAAGGCATGTTCTCTGTTCCTGAGGTCAGGCTTCCATTCCAGGTTTTATTCATCGAGCTTTAACATTACCAGTTCGGTGTGTGAGTCCCCAAGGATGACTCTTTTATTATATAACCACAACACCACCTTCTCCAGGTTGCAGTATGTATTGGGAACAAGAAGCTGATTCTGAGTTGATACGAACAAAAGCAGATGCCAATATCAAAAACACTGACCCAAACAGGAAAATGAAATTTCGAACCTTTCCACCTCAAAGTTAAAGTCTCCACACGCTTTAGATGCGCCAATCGGCTGTCTCAGCAACATGGACTGTTTATGGTCATAATATTGTAAATGGGGGCAAGTATTCCCTTCCGCCCCGCTTTTGACCAGGAGATGTCCCAACCTCGGAAATACACGCGCCTCTCACCCGTCATTCCATCCCAGTTTACAATTGGATCTCCGTGAATGATTCAAAGTGAAAGTGTATGTTTGATTGTGCAATGCTCAGTCAAATGGGACGAGGGACGGAAACGAGAGTTAGGGAGAGTGCGAGGGAGAGACATCTTCGAGAACTTTTGGGATTAAATCCTGATACATGAAACGCAGAAACATCAGAGAACAAAATTCGATGGAAAACAGATCATCACCTCAGAAAATATTATCATGAAAAAATTATTAATTTCTGACCGTGTTTCACCAAAAGTAAAACTTTGAATGAACTGACCGCCATGATGTCGATTCGAGCCGAGGTCGCTGCAATCACAACGCAGAATATGAACTACAGTTTCTCTGATTTCGGGTCTGGAACTGGGATAATGTGTGATTGTCTGTAGCAGTTGGTACTGCCTTGTGTGGGCACAGCGATGAAGTAGCCGATGTTCAACTATAATACTTTTGAAGCATACGTTTCAACAATGTTCTGCACTCACCCAAGAGTTTGGAGCGTTTCATTAATCCCATTCTCCAGTACTCTCATTCATGGAACCTCCACAGTCTCTGGGGATGCCAAAGTTAAAGATTCGGTTCATTCTGCGTTCCCACATGCCTGTCGCCAAGTCCTGATATTGTACATTCTTCCTGACATTCCCTCTGCGACCATACTGGTTGTAGTTTACAAGTGTGGCCTGTGGAATGCTGTAACAGTTTAGTAGTTCATATTCTGCGTTGTGATTGCAGCGACCTCGGCTCGAATCGACATCTTGGCGGTCAGAATAAAGAGTTCTTGGCTAATTGTTATATTCTTGGAAGTGAAGATGTGCAGAGCGATCTCGGTGCCCATGTATCTCAAATTCGGAAAGTTACCACCCACGCTGACAGGTTTGTTTGCAAGGAGTATGGTGTGTTAGTTTTTCATGGGAGAGTGATTCAGTTTCAGAGTAAAATTATCACTTTGCAGCTCCAGATGTTAACTGGTGTGGCCGCAATCGTAGAGTTGCGTGCATTTCTGGTCGCCACATTATACGATGGATGTGAAAGCATTGGAAAGGGTGCAGAGGACATTTTCTAGGATGCTGCCTTCTTTGGAGAGATGGTCTTCCGAGGAAAGGTTGAGAGACTTGAGGCGGTTTTTGACAGCGACAAGAAGTTTGAGGTGTGTATTTAGAGAGACATAGAAGATGATCAGAGGTTGCCATAAGGTGGACAGTGAAGGCATTTTTCTTCAAATGGTAATTTTGGCACAAGGGCACATCGATGTAAATTGAGGGTGATAGATACTGAGGTAGGTTCCTTTATCAGTGAGTAGTAAGGGTGCTGAACGCCTTGCCTTCAACATTCGACGACTCAACAACTATCAGGGCAATGAAATGGTCATTGTATAAACTTCCGGATTATGATGGTAAAATACTAGTCAGATTGGTATCACAGGTCGATGCAACGTTAGGGCGAAAATGAACTTTATTGCGGTGTAATATTTGGTGTTTGAACTGTTCTTCAGCTTGAAGTTGCAAACATCTCTGGTCACTATCAGTAAAACCAATACCTGGCGTGAACCGAATGTGCAACTTTGGCACCTTACGCACTTCCAGTCTGTCGTGCCATGACATCAAACTGACGAATTGCACCACTGGAGCTGCCGTGTACTGATGACCAATGGCTACTGATCTTACCACTGGACCCCTCAAACCAATTACTCCTTTTTTGCTGAAGATCAGAAATGAAACACAGCGCAGAGGAAGTTATACTGATGATGGATCATCGATTATTGAGCATCAGGTTCAGGAAAATGAATAGTAAAATGTGGTGAAAATAGGCATAATTGAATTCTGTGTTCGTTTACCGTGGCTTCCTGCGTTGATCACAGGCAATGTTATGTCGCTACTGTGCTGGGATTTTCCTTCTATCGGTATCAATTCGTCAGAGAATTCGATTTACTGGTACTTCACCAGCATCCTTTGGAATGTTCATACGGCACAATGACCCACACTGTGCACAACGTCAACAATCTTCTGTATTACTACATCCAAGGGCACGTGGCATGGTTTTTTTTATAAATAGTGAAAAATTAATCATGTTATGCAAGGGCAAATTGAATTTTAGTTTAATTAGTAAAGTCGCAAGAATCCAGAGTAAGTTTCAAAATGTCAGAAATTCATGTTCATTACCTTTGCCAGAATTCTAGCCCAGCAAGAGGGAAATCTGTCCTTCAATCCCCGGCATCCATGTAATCGCTTGCTCCATGTGTCCACTTGGAAACCTATATGAAGGGATGTTCAGCCTGACAGAGAACTTGTGAGAATCCTCCACTGTCTGACCTAAAGCTGAAACAGGAGCTATCTATTCCAGCTTGGAGGGTAGTGAAGTGGAGGTGAGACAGAAAATAATAATTGGTGTAGATTCACATTGTTCTCATTGTGATTGTTTAAAAACCTGGGCCAGAAAAGACTCAAGCAGAAAGGAGCAGAAGTAGGCCATTCTTAACACCGCTGCTGCCCCGCCACGCCATTCTGTACCATCATAGCTCACACAGCACTTTTATGTCTTTTTCCAGCGTATCCATATCACCGTGTTGCCAAGTGGCTGACACATATTTATCGATCTCTACAATAAATAGACATCGAAGTTATTCATCGCTGTGAGGAAAATGTTGCATTTCGAGACAGTTGGGTTTCTGCATGAATGTTACAGGTTTTGCAGATGAGCAGCCGAATCTGGTCTGAACACCTTTCAAACCATAAACTAAAACTCCACTCTGATGACAGTTCCATCCACAACTTTTGAAAGGCAGTCTTAAGAAAGGCGTTGAAATTCAACGCGCTTTCCATTGCACCAGAGAGTAGCGACCTCACCCAGTTTTCACCACAGAAGTTTGCCTTAGAACGATTTCGTTCGGGATACCCATCTCACGTCTGTCTGACCTCGTCACACTTTCCAGTATCTGGTCCTTATCCACGTGTGCTCTGGATCTTTAAGTGTTCGGCTACATACTGCTGAAATGTCCTCATAACACTTAGCATTACCACACGTTCAAATAAGAAATTCCAGATGAACAACACTCTCTGGGTGAAAGCGTTCTTCCTAAATCTCCTCAAAACCTCATTTCTCCTGCTTTTCATCTATGTCACTGGTTATTATTTCTTCCGGAAAAGCCTTATTCCTGTCATACATATCTATCCTCTTCATAATATGTGAATGTTAATCAGTTTCTCACTCAGCCTTCTCTGTGCTTAGTTACACAGCCCCGGCTTAGCTCATCCACCTTCACAATGGGAATGGACCAGACCTTGGCATTATTTTCATCTCCCGTGAACTTCTCCTCCTGCAATCAGACGGTTCCTGCAGTCTTGCGATTACAACGGAAAAAGAAATGCTCTTTGATGAAACGCCAAAATGTCTGAAAATAATCAGCAACTCTTGTCCATCTATGATGAGAAAGGACAGTGAACGCTTCGAGTCCAATGATTCGTGTTCGGAACTGATGGGATATATGGGTGGGTGAAAAATGTGGAAGAGGGCGGACAGCATCCAAAATGATTGAACTCGATGTTGGGTCCTAAAATCTGCATGGTCTTTCAGTAGAAAATGAGTTGCCCGATCTTCCAGCTTGCGCTCTGCCTTGAAGAAGAACTGCAGCAGACCAGAGACTGGTATGATGGCTTGGGTACACAATGCAATCTTAAAGTGGCATGACACTGGAAGACTGGGGTAATTTTTGTTGATTCTGGACAGAACTTAAGTGATCTCAGCTTTGTCACCGACTCTGTTTTCATCTCTCCATTGTAGAGAGATCACATTCTCAGCAGGAACTACAGTTTTCTGGATTGAATGAAGTGCAGACAAATCACTGGAAGATGTGTCTGGAAGTTTCCACAGTGAGGAGAGACATAGGAAACCAGCAGGAAATATATCTTACAAAATAGAACGTTACAGTGGAGTACAGGCACTTCGGCCCTCGATGTTGCACCGACCTGTGAAAATAATGTGATGTCCATTGCAATGGAAAATTAACATTTCTTTTTAAACCAATAAAAGCACAGGGAAACAAAAAAAGTAAGGGCCTGACATTGCAGAGGGCAAGTGTTGCAGACAGAAAGAAAATCTATGTATATTTAAACCGAACTAATAGCAGACTTACAAGGCCAGCAAACTACCATATCAACAGCCAAGGAATTAGAAAAAAACAACTCCATATCTGGAAAGGAACTCGAATGTTTCAGGCCACTGACCTTGAAGTGTTGATGCGAAGAAGCGAATTGAACTTTAAAGGGAATATGTAAAAGCTATCAGGCGCCCATTACATGAGGCGTCTTGCCAATGTATTACCTGGGACACGGGAAACCTGAATTTGATGGAACTCCACGGGCTACATGATGAACACTTTCTGGCCCAAGAGAAGGAAAAATGCAAATGGTCGCCCAGCCGTTGGAAGGAGGTGCTGCGTGAAAAGAAGGGCTGGCAGAAGTAAATATGGCGGGTGCTTTGTTTGCAGAGCAATGGACCACTGAGTAAGGCAATGAACGCCCAGACAGCCTCAATCGGGTCTGGAGGCTGGGCAGCTGGGCAGCAATGGAGGAAGGCTGAGGTGGAGGTGGGCAGCCCCAAAGTTACAGGTAAGCCTCTTTGCTTTATGCTTGGCAACGAATACTCGCTTATGCTCATTTCTGCTACTAACCTTATGGGCACTGAAACATGTCCCACCTCTATACTGAGCACTGAGTTTGCGAAGCGTGAACTATATTTTCAGTACAACGATGATGCATATAAGTCAATGCTTACATCTATGTTATATGTGGAAGGTGCACCTCTTATTTTTTTGGAAGATACAAGGGCAACATATTCAGTTCATAAATCAAGGCAGTTCAGAGAGTCGACGCAAATAAAGATGAACAGAAGCTTCCTGAACTTAATGGCTGCATCAGGAGTCGTGACACGAGAGAGATTTACCGCACCCCTATTGTGCGAAACCAGTAATGGGGAAACATTACAATTCACATTTCTGTTGTCGGAATTCTGTGCTTTAAATCTGATGTCTCGGGATCTCATAGTGAGACTGGGGTCCGATTTGCGCAGTACCCCGACGGGCTTGCAGGTAATACAAAAAGAAGATTTAACAGTGCAGGCTGGAAAATACGAATCGCGACCCCTGATGCATGTCAGAGAGCGATAGGTTCCGTGAGCGATTCACTCACCCAGGAAGCAAGTAGCCATATTAATCCCATTAACACCGATTTTCTTGCTGGAGATATGCTTCACTGCACAGCACACATACACCGCGATGGTCCTGACAAATCATAAGAGAAGGATTGGTTCAGGAGATTGGTTAAACCAGAGCAGTTGTTATTGTGTGAATTGTATTGAAATGATCACAGATGTGCTGTCACTTTAAACTTTTTTTAAGTATCTGTGACGGTAAATAGACCCTTTTTTTTAATGTGGAAGGCTCTTTTCCGCACGGATCAATGGAGAAGGCATCCAGTGACAGGTGACAGAATTTGGGACCATGGGTATGACAGGCACAAAAAACGAAAGATTGTATGTTCAGGGTCGGTGTGGGTATCTGCTTCAATGCAGTTATAAGGACGTATAGGAAGAAACTTAATTGGCTAACTCAGGCAGACAGGGCAGTCCAGGTAATCCCCGGCAGGAGTGTCATCTGGCGTTTACCTATGATAGATGTCTCGGACCCAAGATTAAGAAGGGTCCCAACTGATTTCAGGGATAAAGGCAGACACGATGTGGGGCTCAAACGAATCCTTAAGAATAACCCCGAAGTCTGAGTATCGTCCTTGCAAAGCAAAAGAGCCTTTAAAACCCGAGGTTGAACAAGGAATTACTCCAGTCTTTGAATCTCTCTTATAGGCTGGAGTGATAATCCCCCGTGAATAATCACTGGAGAGAACACCCATTTTTTTCGTTCAAAAAGGCAAACATTACAGGTGAATCGGGGGAACGGAGGTTTGTTCATGACCTGCAGGTTATCAAGAACGCTGTTGTTCTGCACACCCCAAATGTTCCCAACCCCTATATTATATTGGCTCAAATTCCACCGGACGTAAATGACTCTCTATTGTGGACTTAGCAAATGCCTTGTTTTCTGTACCGTTACACGCCGACAGTCAATTCTGGTTCACATTTCCATTCAAAGGCAAATGGTATACTTTCACGTGACATTTTCAAGATTACTGTGAGTCCCCACCATAATTAACGAGGCTCTACACAGGAGTATGGAGACTCTTGTTTTAACCAGGGGTGGGGTGGGGGGGGTGGTTTTGGGGGGGGGCGGTGTCAGCGCTTCTGCAGTATGTAAACGAATGCTTAATCGCAGCATCAACAGAGAAACAATGTGATAAAGGTAGGCTTGCGATGCTCTGCCATCTAGTCTCGCAAAACTACAATTTATGGAACAACAGTTGAAGTTCTTAGGTCACTTAATATCTGAACAAGGAAAGGCCATTGGTCAAGACAGAGTTCAAGCAAACCAGCAAAATTCAAAGCCTCACATGAAGAAACAATTGTTATCCTTTTTGGTCATGTGATCCTACTTAGAATGTTTAACCTGCATTATGCAAACCTTTCGGCGCCTAAAAGTGACATAGTTCATTGTACAGGTTTGCAGAGCTAGAGTCCGTGGCAGTGACCCCTGAGGCCTGGAGTGCCTTTGCTGAATTGAAATGGCACTCCAAACTACACCGACACCGAGATTCCAAATCCAAACAAGCCTTTTGTACAAACAGTGGATGACAAGCGTGCCTGCATGATATTTGTGCTGATGCAGAATTATGTGTGGAAAATTGAGGCCAGTAGCTTATTTTTCACCTCAGCTTAGATCCTGTAACGGCAGGATTGCATAAATGCCTCTGTGTCGTGCCTGCATTTGAAAAGGCTGTTGTAGCTCCCAGGGACATAGTCGGCTTTGTTGAATTAAACCGACTGGTCCCACATGCAGTATCCTTACTGCTTTTTGAGCAAAACACAGCACACATGTCGGCTGCACGTTGGTTCACATACAATGCTGTGCTATTGGAGAAGCCTAACATGACAATAAAGCGATGTAACGTCCTTAATGCTGCTTGTCTTGTCCCCACAGAAGGAGACGGAGACCCACATGATTGTGTCGCTGTAATTAATGACATTTGAAGCCCGAGACCAGACGTGTCGGATTCACCAATTTAGAATCTGGATCCGGGGTTTTATTGTGGATAGGTCAGCATTCAGAAGCAAAGAAATAGGCCAGTGTCTGGTATGTTGTAGCAATTCCCCACGAGGTAGTCAAAGCAGGATCATTTCCTTCTCATTTGTCAGCGCAAGCAGCAGAGCTGATTGCCTTGATTGAGGCATGTAAATTGGCTGATGGAAGAACAGTGAATATTGACATCGACAGCGGATATGCATTCGGGGTTGTACATAATTTTGGATCACTGTGGAAAAACAAGTGCTTCTTGACCTCCACTGGAAAGCCAATCACATAATATGGCCTGATCTCTGACCTCCTGAAAGCAGTCCGATTGCCTAAATCAATCAATGTATGTACATGTGAAGCCCACAGGAAAAATTATGATTCAATTTCTCTAGGCAATGAAAATGTAGACTGAGCGGCAGGGACGGCAGCCAATCAGCTGCCAAGTGATGAGTTTGGCATGTGTATGTCAAATATTTGTAATCCAAATCAGACTTATGGGAATTACAGTCTCAGGCCACATCGAAGGAGAAGCGTGAATGGACAAGGGCAGAATGAGGGAATGGGTGTGGTGTGGCCCCAGTGGGAAACCCTGTCTACCACGATCTTTATTCCCTTTCTATGCCAAAGTAACACACGGTAAGGACCATGTGTCAAAAGTGGGGATGTACGACAATATTTCAGCACGCTGGTACAGAAAGGGATTTACTCATTACTCATAAAAATAATGTAAATAATGTGTTATTTGTGCCACTAATAATGTGGGGAGGCGAATACAAATTAATCAGGCCGAACACTCCCAATCCCAAAGATCCTTTGAACATTTAAGATGGATTTTATTGAACCAACACCCAGCGAAGGGAAAAGGCATTGTCTGGTAATAGTTGATGTTTTCCCAAGGGGTGGAAGTGCTCCCACGTCTAAACAGGATGCCAGTGCAGTAGCCAAGGCTTTGCAAACTGAAATAATTACGAGATGGGGCATCCCTGAAAGGCTAAGCAGCGACAATGGAAAGCCATTTATAAATATTGCCCTACAGCAGATCAGTGATTACTTGGGAATAAAGGTGAGGCAACATTGTGCCTAGCACCCAGCGAGTGGTGGGGCGGTGGAAAGAGAGAAAACTATCCTTAAAAATAAATTGGCAAAATGTTGTGAGGAACTAGAGGTGAAATGGACAAAGGCATTTCCAATTGTGCTAATGTATATGATGGAGAGGAAGAGTAAATATTAGGACGTTTGAGATTTTGTTTGGAAGGTGGCCCAATACGGGAATTGGCCAAGACCGATTGTAAAACAGATAACAGGCCACTGTGAGGACGAGATATTATGTGACGGTATAAAACTCTCCACACTTCTGTCTCAAATACAGAATCAAAAGAAGGGCAGCACTACCCCAATCAGCAGAAGGGAAGATGCACAATCTAGAACCTGAAGACTGGATAGTGGTGAAAGACTTCAGGAGCAAAAGCATGAAGGCGAAGAGCTGGCTGGGACCGTTCCAAAGGCTCCCTACAACACAGACAGCTGTTAAGATCGCCAAAAGAGCCACGTTAATACACGCCAGCCGTTGCAAACGTGTAGCTGACCTTGAGGAGACATCGGACAACACCGGATCCAAAAAAGTTTAAGTAATGATTAGAAGACTCATAGAAATATGGGGCTGCATGGCAGGACGAGTCGTGAAGGCAAGGGTGTCTGAGATACAACAGCAGACGGTAATCTTAACCAAGGATGTTAAGTTGACCTTTACATGCCACCCATGCCCGTTTGGTAACCAGGACGACTATAAATAAGGCAATAAATATTTACGCAGAGATCCTTGTGTACCCAGTTACTGGCACTGAGTAGTATCCATCACGGCTACAGGTACACCTGACACGGGATATCGGTTTCCTGTTACCAAAGAAGGAGGTGCCACGGCAAGGGTAATTATAACCAAGATTCAGAAGAGCGATGAGGAAACCTGGTGGTGTGGAATTGATAGACCCTTCTCCGGTATCTATAGACAGTTGAATATAGTGGTACAGCCTCGCACCCACCCCACCCGAGATGCAGTGCAGAAGGTCCTCCAAGAAATAGTAGCTCCTGGAATCGAAAAGATGAATGTCCAATGACCCGCACTGCAGATGGGTGGAAAGGCCTTTTCCAAGCTGACAAAAACGGAAGAAAGAAATAAACTGAATGTGCAGCTAAAACGATCACAAATGGAAAAAAGTAAATGTGGATTCATTGAGAAAACTTACAGCGCCATATTTCACTTTCCGTGGAAGTCTCCTGGTAAGGACTCAGTGGTCTCACTGCTGTAGCAATGGGGGATTTCCTCTGACCGTTTATGTTGTTGACAACCTTCCCAAAGCAGGGAATTTGTATGGAACTGGCAATTAATCCAGTATTGCCACAAACAGGATTCAGACTAGCATAAAACAAAGAAGTGTGAATCCTGGAAATCTGAATCAACAACAGGAATTGACAGAGAAACTCTGCAGGCCTGACAGCATCGGTGGAGACAAAGAGATTTATTTTTTCATATCATAGATTCAGGTTACTTATGCTTTTTATTGTTTTATTGCCTGGGTAATTGTCAATTTCACTTTGCGAAACAGCATACTTACCAGAATCTCTCATTAGCTGACAGACGTCATCTGTAAAAATGCAAAATTCCTTTATCGGCTGTAATGCTGTTGCTGTTGCCCTGAGTTGGTGAAAGGCTGGCATTCATTACCTTTTGCTTCTCCTTTATGTCGATGAGCAGCCATTGTGAATGGAGAATTTCTGTTTGTGTCCCTTTGTCTCCCTGTACCATCTCACTCTCTTCTACATTCTCCCACTCTCTGTCTGTCAATATCCCTCATTTTCCATTTCTACTCTTGGAAAAGTGTTAAAATCGGTGGCTGTTCCGTGGCTTTCTCGGGCCCCCCGGCCAGAGTGTGTAGAACTGGGCTCACAGTCTCCAAGTAATGTCTGTGTTACTTCGGTCTGAGATCAGGTGACATTTGTTCACTCAAAACGTTATGAGCTTTTACAATTCTAAATAGTATTCATAATAGACCAGAAAAAAAGCAGTTCGACTCAAATTATAGGATTTCTATGATGCCATTGCCGTTTGCCAAAAATCAATGAATGGTGACAGCAGACAATGAGAGCCACTATCTCATTGGATGCGTTATTACTACAACATTGTTCTGCAAGTCTGCAGTGTCTCCTGCATCTCTTCATTATTCCCAAAAAACTTGAAAAGACGGACGGACAATAGTAGTAGAAGAGATAGACAAATCCTTGTCGAACAGAGTGAAAAGAACTCTGCGTTGAATTAGCAGGATAGAACATAAACTAATGGGTCCACATCAGGAGGTAGGGCTAGGTAGCACGAAATAATAACGGTCTGAGCTCTAACACAAAAAGCATGCTGAGCCGTCACTTTCGGGATGTTGGATAAACAATACGGCTTTTACAAGAAGTTTAAATAATGACCTTTCAATGTACAGAACATTTGACAGCATTTGACACCATTAACGTCTGGTTATTACCATATGATTTAACTGACGAAGCCACACACACGGTTCTTCAAATCAATAAGGGCATTTAATGAAGTATTTGATTACAGTTAATCGGACCACCTTGCTGTAATAAAGCTGCTCGATGAGAATTTATATCAACGTTCGCTTGTGCAGGAAAGAAGTTCACAGCTGGTGACTGTCCACTGAAAATGTACAGGAAGAGGCAAACTCTTCTTGCTTTGATTTCAAACGGATGCCTTCACCTCTTTAACCTGATCGGATAAACAGTATGCGTTCATCCTCTCGGGCCCGATTTACCGCCTGAATATGCACAGAGGGAAACTCATACCAAGAGACCAGGGTAATTGTGGTGAATTTGCCAGGAGTGGTGTGTAAGTTGTTGTTAACAGTGGGCAGTAAGGGCTAAACCATGAGCACTGACATTGATCCTTGTACCAACAGCTTCTCACTCACTTTCTGCCTCATTCATCTCAGTCATCATTGACTTTCAGTTTATCCTACTTTCCCTTTGAAACTTTACTTTTGTTCCAGACCACTTTCGGATGTCCACTTGGAAACTGCAGTTTTTCCAACCGAAATTCTGCAGAATGCACGTCACTCTTTGGGATAGGCTTCATTGCCCAACCATAATTACTCAAGAGATTGAGATGGTAAGTTACTTTACTTCGTCCTCGAAGTGCTCAACACAGTGATACAGCCATGATGTCGATAGGGAGGGAGTTCCAAGAATTAGACATAGCGACATTGAATGAACAGCGAGATAGTTTCAGCTCAGAAAGGCGAGATCCTTAGAGGGGATTTGCAGTGACAATTTATTCGGTGTACGTGCTGCCATGGCTACCAGAGGATGTGGTGGAGGCTCGTACAATTGCAAGACTTAAGAGGCATTTGAAATTGTATATGAGTAGGAAGGGTTTGGAGGGATATGGGCCGTGTGCTGGCAAGAGGGACCAAATTGAGTTGGGATTTCTGGTCAGCATGGACAGTTTTGAACGAAGGGTCTGTTTCCCTGCAGTACATATCTATGACTCTATGATTCCAGTTGGATGCAATCAATCACTGGATTCCTTCTGGCAGAACCGGGTCTGTGCTCTGTGTGGAAGCAGAAAATGGTTTTCATTCAGATTAGCCACAAGAAGAGAAATAAATCTTCATTTTATTTAATTAAAATAAAATATTTACAACAATTTGAAAGGTTTGCACGGTGTGGACATTATTGAGAAGCTGAATATTCTTCGACAGTTTTCCCCGGAGCTTCAGGTCTGAGGGATGTCCTTGGAAAAGTTTACAAAATCATGATGTAGACGAGCAGAGAACATAGTCAATCTACACGTTTTCAGAAGTCACGTGAGTTTAAAGTGAGATAGCACAGGTTTAATGTGAGAGCAGTACACTTTGAAAGGGATGTGAGCGACACTTGTTTTTAATACAGACATTTTTGTGCGTGTGGAATAAATTGCCACATTTAGTGGCAGAGTTTGGTGCACTCACAACACTTCAAAGGCATCTAAATGGGTATGCAGACAGGAATTGTTCGGAGAGATGAGCGAAAATATTGGCAAATATGCTTAGATTAGTTACGGTCATCTGTTCAACACGTGCAAGTTGGATAGGAAGGTTTGCTTCCATGCTCGGCAGTTCTGTGACACTACAGTACCTGACAACAGTTTGAAAAGGCCACTTTCAAAAACGCATGCTGTTTGTTCCTAAATCAGCGTGTTTGAATTTTATTTTGTTCTTGAGGCATAATGTTTGGAAATGACACATAGAGGAATGTTTTCCAGACATTTCCAGACAATGACCATTCTCCTTGATACATTCTCAAGTTCTCCATCAAATAATTTCGTTGACTAAAAAAACCCCTCACAAATCGTGTTAACCTCTCAACTCTCCAGTGAATCCAAAAACTGACAGTTCTGAACGTGGACCAGGTGCAAAACTCAAAAGGCAGAGTCATTACCAGACACACAAACTCATTACTTCTGTCTGTGAGGCAGTGCGAGACGTGTATGTCAAGAACTGCTCACACAAATAACACCGAAGCAATTCCAAACGGAGCTTTCTGACATTCCGAAGATTTAGTGCATTGCCAAGTAACAGAAAGTGCTCAAGTAACATTAAACAAAACAGAAAAATGTACCATGCAAAATGAATATTACCAATTATATTCTCGATTAAATTAGATCAACAATGCGCTGGTGCCTCCATCTGATCGAGCGAGCCAATCTCCAGCCTCCCTCACCAGGACAGTAATGAAGGAAATGAGAGAAATATAACAAAGTTTCACGTTGCGATTGCCCACCTTTTAGCCACAACAACAAAAAACGAGGTAGCAGATTCAGTGCAGGATCTGGCTTCACAACAGCGGTGAAATAACGATGTCCACTCACTTTCAGGGAAAACTGTGAACAACTCACATTGTCCAGAATATGAGTACACAGCGCAGAATATGTTTAGTTCCCATATTCTACTGCTGTCCCGACATTCATACGATAATGTACCTTTCAAAGAGGGCGTTTGTAGCTGTGGACTGACAGTGGCAGCTGTTTCCCCTCGCTCTTACTTCCGCCCTTGGTCGTGTAGGGGCTGCAATTCTCATCTTACACGCGGTAGTTGAGTGTGCAATTCTCTGTTGTGGAAAAGTGGAGTGTTTTGGAGCAGAAAGATGTGAAGTTCGGATGCTTCTGGAGTTCTTGTTGAAAAGTTCGGTGACTCTAGGAAGATGGTTTGCAGACTTTTCCTCCTTTTCTGGGTGACATTCTCAGCGCTGCAGAGGTTCCTGTGAAACGCTGCTCTCATGTTTTGGTCCGAATTCATTTGGTTTCATTCCCACTGCTTCCGTTTATTGGGATTGCAGATTAGGTCCAACAGATGGAATCCATGGATGAGTGCCCTGCTTCCAGGAATTGTCTGGCTGTCTTCTGCTTGCCCTGTCCTATTATTGTTGTGCCATTCCAGTCGAATATGTGGCCGTTGCCGTTTGTACGTATTGCTACTAGGGACTGCTGGACTGACGCCCACACAAATTCTTTGCCAAGAACCAATATCCACCCACCTTCATTCGCAAATGCATGGCACACAAAGTTCGCAACGAGGATTTGCTATGAGGTAATCTTTAAATCATGCTTCCCTGTGTTAAAAGCAAATTCTGGAAAACGATATCCAGACTCCTCCGAACGCTCGGACTTATGACAGCACAGAAACCGAGAGCCTCACTCAGACAACAACTCACGAGAAAACAAGGCCCAATACCCATCATGTGCAGGTCAAACGTGGTTGACGAGATTCCACGCAGGGACTGCACGAAACACGACATAGGAGAAAGAGGCTGACAACTAGAGAGCTGCATTCATATTTTCATCTGAACTGTAAACGCCTCGGACAGCTTTTCATTGCAGTTATGCACAGAATATTGAATGTCTCTGATTCCAGGGCTTGGATTTCGGATGATATGACAGTCTGCAGCATGGATACTTCCTTATGTGAGGTTACTCCTGATGGAACACATGTCACACTCTATTGCTCATTGAGGAATACATCCAAAATAGGAGCTTAGAGCAGCATTTCTGTTGTCCTTCTGGTGCTGTCCCTGACATGCCCTGTGGCACTGCACTTATTCTGTGCTTCCTGAGGGTTCGGCACATGGTTCCACGATCATATTATGGGCAGTAATCTGCATTTTCGCTTCAATAACGGGTGTGTGAAGCGGAGGTCCACCATTCTCTATTCTATTCTTCTCTTCTTATGCACAACTGCAATACAGTAAAGGATCAATTAATATTGAAAGATGATATACAGAGGCATGTGAAATACCGAAGTTTTAATGACATTTATGCAATGGTTAGGGATTACCTTGATTCAGGAAATAAGGATGTAAAGTCTGTTTGGTTAGAGTTGAGGAACAGTGAGGAATGAACTCACAAGCATGTGTAGTTTACAAGCCCACTCGCAGTAACCACAAAGGGAAATAAATCGTACAGGAGGAAAAAATGCGTGTGAGTGACAAAAATGGCAATAGTCATGCGTGATCTTAACTTCCCATCTAAAACTCTCGGTTCCATTGTAAAAACGTTTGGAGAACAAAACTCAAAAAAAAAATCCCACGTGTCCCATAAAACATCACGAGGGATATCTTGGAAATTGATTACTCTACTGGTGACTTAATTTTCCTATTTTCTTGGAAACCATCTCTTTAATTGTGAGCATCAGAAAAGGCTTTGTTTTGCCAGCAAGAAATAAGTATGTGATTAACCTTTGTCCGTTTCATGTATAAGAACACTGAGACTCCTCTGCACCGCACTTCTTTTGCATTTCTATCGATTTGAACAGTAGTGTGTCTTTTGATTCTTCCCAACAAAGTATATGACCTCGCATTCCCTACATGAAACTGCATCTGCCAAGAATACTCCAATTGTTGGAGGGAATCCTGAGGAACAGAATGTACATGTATTTGGAAAGGCAAGGACTGATTCGGGATTGTTAACATGGCTTTGTGCGTGGGAAATCATGTCTATCAAACTTGATTGAGTTTTTTGAAGAAGTAACAAAGAAGCTTGATAAGGGCAGAGCAGTAAATGTGATCTATATGGACTTCAGTAAGGCGTTAAATAATGTTCCCCATAGGAGACTGATTGGCAATGGTAGATCTCATGTAACAGCAGTGGATGTAACACCGACCCTTGTGGTACGCCGCCAAGACCTGGACACCAAGAAGAACATGTTCCAACAACTACAACACCGTTTTCTATTGGCAAGCCAATTACTGATCAAAGCTGCAATCTCTCCCACAGTTCCATTCCTCCGCATTTTGTATACTAGCCTATTGTGGGGAAACTTATCGAACAACTTGCTGAAACCCATATACACCACATCAACCGGCTTACTGTCATCTAACTGTTTGGGCACTTTGTCAAAAAAGTCAACAATATTCGTTAGGCAAGGCCTACCCTTCAAAAAACCGTGCTGACTGTCCCTGATCAGATTATTCTTTTCGAGATGGTCATAAATCATATCTATAATAACCTTTTCCAACACGTTACCAACAACTGCAGTGAGACTCACTGGTCTGCAATTACCAGCGTTGTCTCTACGAAACCTTTTGAACAAGGGAACAACATATGCTATGCTGCATTCCACAGGAACTATTCCTGTAGACAACGATGATTTGAAAATCAATTCCAAAGGCACATCAATCTCTTCCCTTGCTTCCCAGAGGATCCTAGGACAGATACCATCCGGCCCAGGGGACTTGTCTGTTTTCACACTCTGCAGTATTTCTATCACCTAATCCTTGTGAACCTCAATATCTACTACACTAGACGCAAGTATCTATGTATCTTCGTCGCCAACATTTACATTTTCTATCGCGAACACTGACAAAAAATATTTATTTAGTACTTCCCCTATCTCCTCTGACTCCACACAAAACTTCCCACTATTATCCTTGATTGTCCCAAATTTAACTCTCGTCATTCTTTTATTCCTGACATACCTATGGAAAGCCTTCGGGTTAACCCTGATCCTATCTGCCAACAACTTCTCATGTCTCCTCCTGGCTCTTCTAAGCTCTCTTTTTAGGTCTTTCCTGATATCGGTGGAACCCTCGAGTGCTCTAACTGAGTTTTCACTTTTTTTTCCAGACATAAGACTTTGTTCCTTCTTCACCAGGCATTCCACTTCCTTAGTAAACCACGGCTCACGCGTTCTATATCTTCCTCCCTGCCTGACAGGCACATACAAATCTAGGACACACAGGAGCTTTTCCTTGAATAAGCTCCACATTTTAATGTGCTCACCCTCTGCAGTTTCGTAACCCATTCTACGTTTCCTAAATCTTACCTCATTGCATCGTGATTTCCCTTCCACCAGCTGAAACTCTTGCTCAGTGGAGGACACCTATCCCTTTCCATCATGAAAGTAAACCTGAGAGAATTGTGATCGCTGTCTCCACAGTGCTCACCTCCTTCCAAATCTAAAACCTGGCCAGGCTCGTTACCCAGTACTAAATCCAAAGTGGCTTCTTCCCTTGAAGGCATGTCTACATTCTGTGTCAGGAAGCCCTCTCGCATACACTGGACAAAAACTGACCCATCTATTGTACTCGTACTGTAGTGATCTCAGTCAATATTTGGATATTGTCTTGAGTGTTCTAGAGTTTTTCATTGTCCCACAGTCCAGATGAAGTTTGTATTCCTCACGTACGGGAGCGAGAATTCTTTCAGTGTCTCAGATCAGTTCCTCTGCTGAGAACATCAGAGTTAATGTCCCTTCCTCTACTCGGACTGACAATTTACACTTCTTCAATCTCCTCTGATTCCATTTCCCAAAGAGTTTCTCAAGATTTCCAAAGCTGGAGCCTAAATTATATGGTTTGCTTCCTAAACATTTTTCCAACTGCCAACTGACAATATTTTCACAGTATCTCTTCACAATCCTCTGGCTTGCACCATGTCCAGGGATGAGAAGTCCCGTTTGGTGGAGAGAGTTCCTAGGCTGGTGAGTTTCACTTTGGAACAAAGATGGTTAAGTGGCAATTTTCTGCGGTTATTTGTAATGATGGGAGAGGGAGCGGTGGGGAATGAGCACTCTGACTAGCAGGAAGATTTGTTGCCAATGACCAGAGTCAGAGAACAGAGGACAAGGGATGAGAGAAATCTAATGAAAAGCAGCACTTCTGCTCAGGGCGTTCAATAACAACTGCAGAAACCCGATGTGTCAGGCAGTGTATCTGGAAAGAGAAACAGAGATAATGTTTTAAATGTGGAGCATTTCTGATGAAGAACTCGAGTTTCCCAAGTCTAATCAAATTACAGGCCTGGTTTGCAAAACAGGCGTGCAGAAATTTGAATTGTTCCAGCAGGAAGGCATTCATAACATAGTCAGCAGGATACGAACCTACGTGGGGAAACCCCAAAGGATTTTGTAATCCATCGCCTTAACCACTCGGCCATGGCTACAAACAGCCGCGCGCCCTCAGCACTGACCAAATCAGCCGTGATCTCATTGAAAGCTGCCGCTGACTTGCGTTAAATGTTTCCATCTCCATTCGTGCCTTTGCTGTCATTTGTCAGGTGCGAGACACCAATGTAAAAGAAGAAAAGCACAAAGTTAGGAAAAGATATTTGCAGCAAAATTGAGTCAAAATTATTTCTTGAAAGGAAAATCACACTTGGCAATTTGCTAGATCTGATTATTCTTGGACATGAAACAAACAAAGGTTAATGACATATTCATTTCTTTTTTTAGCGAACGAAATGGTCTTTCCTGATGGTTACAATGAAAGAGATGGTTCCCAATAAAAGACAGAGATTAAGTCGCTTGTAGATATACTTCAATGTGATACGATTCACTTTCAGCCCCTAATTACCCCAGAGGTGGAGGGGGTGAGTTACTTTTCTTCACTCTTCAACTCCACAGCATGGAGGTAGAGACATGAAACCGCTAGAGATGGAGTTCTTGAATTGGGAACCAGCGACACTGAAGGAACTCGGCAAAAGTGAGGACTGCAGATGCTGGAAACCCGATTTTAGATCAGAAAATGCTGGAAAAGCACAGCAGCATTCGAGGAGCAGGAAAGTCGATGTTTCTGTTGCCAGTCTTTCTGCATTCCGCAAACAATTTTCGTTTTAGGCTCAGATTTCCAGCAACTGCAGCTATTTGTATTATGTGAACATTCATAATGTTTTGGACAAAACCAATGACCTGCTCGCATCGGAAAATCGGCAGAAGTACTGGTACACCGACATGTTAGCTGAACAATACAACCATTCCATGGGCGGGAATACGATCCGGGCCACGGTGCTGAGAGTACCGAATCCTCACAAGTAAATAACAAGAAAAGGCGATAGATACTATCGTATTTGGTGTAAATAAAACACCCTTTATGAACATTTTCGTTGCAGATTATTTTCAACTTCTCTTCGTAGATTCACAAAGTGGGAAAAGGCCATTCCGCCTGTGTGCATTGCGGCTGATCAGAGAACCATCCAGTCGCAGTTCCCAACTTTGGCCCAAAGTGTCGTGTGTTCTAATGTTCCCAGAGGAAATGTCAATGACTTTATCCTGTGTTCTTAAATGGCACAATAATGGGGCTGATGTATGACACTTCCATAACGACTCGTAACTCTTTTGAGGAACTCATGCTCATTTCACCCACAAAGGGAGACACACAGAAAGGTATCCCCAACCCTACAGAGTTCTCCGTTGTGGTGAGCTGGAATTTTAAATGGACAAGAGCAAGTTTTAAATGCGGAAGCACAGAAGCGACAACCCGGCAGGACTTCACCGAGGAGCGTCAACGTGGGGCACTGTTAAAGTGAGAGATTCCCCTCGAGCCAGGCAGGACTCGAACCTACAATCGTCTGATACCGAAGTCAGACACGTTATCCATTACGCCACTGGCCCAATAGACACACTCACTCACGGCAGAATGACGATATGTAATGCCATGGACTTTCACGGAATCAGAATTAAAAAGGTGAACAAGCAGCGAAGATAATCATCAACACTGCTTCACATTGAAGTTTCCAATTTGTGAAGCAGTGCCTTTCACTGGCAAAGGAGAAACATTTGTCCACAGCTGCCTGCTTCAGGGTCGCCTCCTTCTCTGCTGGAAGTGTCCATCGTTTTATTCACAGTCACCACGCGATTTCATGATCCACACCAGTGAAAACGTGTCATGGTGTCGTCTCAGCAAGACCCTGCCGAAACTCAGCGAGAGACATCTGGTCATTTCGAGCTCAGGATGTGGAATTAGACGAGATGCGTGACACCTTTTATTGGCGCCGCCACTTCACTGCAAATTAGCGGCTCAAAACGAGCTGTTGTTAGCATCAGCTTGATTTGTACCTTCCTACAGTGCATTTGCTAAACAACATCAGATAGATCCCATCCGGCCCAGCTGACTTATCTATTTTCACACTCTGCAGTATTTCTAATATCTCTTCCTTGTGAACCTCAATCTCTTCTAGTCTAGACGCAAGTATCTCTGTATCTTCCTCCACAACACTTTCATTATCTATAGTGAACTCTGTCGAAAAATATTTATTTAGTACTTCCTCTATCTCCACTGACTCCACACACGACTTCCCACTCTTATCCTTGATTGTGCCAAATTTAACTCTCGTCATTCTTTTATTGCTGACATACCTATGGAAAGCCTTATGGTTAACCGTGATCCTATCTGCCAACAACTTCTCATGTCTCCTCCTGGCTCTTCTCAGCTCTCTTTTTAGGTCTTTCCTGATGTCGTTAGAACCCTTGAGCGCTCTAACTGAGTTTTCACGTTTTGTACTAACAGAAGACTTCTTGTTCTTCTTGACCAGGGATTCCACTTCCTGAGTAAACAGCGGCTCACGCGTTCTATATCTTCCTCCCTGCCTGACAGGTACATACTTATCTTGGACACACAGGAGCTTTTCCTTGAATAAGCTCCACATTTTTTATGTGCTTACCGCCTACAGTTTCCTACCCCACTCTGCGCTTCCTAAATCTTACCTCATTGCATCGTGATTTCCTTTCCACCAGCTGAAACTCTTGCTCCGTGGAGTACACCTATCCCTTTCCATCACGAAAGTAAACCTGAGAGAATTGTGATCGCTGTCTCCACAGTGCTCACCTACTTCCAAATCGAAAACCTGGCCAGGCTCGTTACCCAGTACTAAATCGAAAGTGGCTTCTTCCCTTTAAGGCATGTCTATTACTGTGTCAGGAAGCCCTCCCGCACACACTGGACCAAAACTGACCCATCTATTGTACTCGTACTGTCGTGATCTCAGTTAATATTTGGATATTGTCTTGAGTGTTCCAGAGTTTTTCATTGTCCCACAGTCCAGATGAAGTTTGTATTCCTCACGTACGGGAGCGAGAATTCTTTCAATGTCTCAGATCAGTTCCTGTGCCGAGAACATCAGAGTCAATGTCCCTTCCTCTACTCGGACTGACAATTTACACTTCTTCAATCTCCTATGATTCCATTTCCCAAAGAGATTCTCAAGATTTCCAAAGCTGGAGCCTAAATTATATGGTTTGCTTCCTAAACATTTTTTCCAACTGCCAACTGACAATATTTTCACAGTATCTCTTCACAAACCTCTGGCTTGCACCATTTCCAGGGATGAGAAGTCTCGTTTGGTGGAGAGCGTTCCTAGTCTGGTGAGTTTCACTTTGGAACAAAGATGGTTAATTGGCAATTTCCTGCGGTTGTTTGTAATGATGGGGGAGGGAGCGGTGCGGAATGAGCACTCTGACGAGCAGGAGGAAGTGTTGCCAATGACCAGAGTCAGAGAACAGAGGACAAGGGATGAAAGGAATCTAATGAAAAGCAGCACTACTGCTCAGGGCGTTCAATAACAACTGCAGAAACCCGATGTGTCGAGCAGTGTATCTGCAAAGAGAAACAGAGATAATGTTTTAAATGTGGAGCATTTCTGATGAAGAACTCGAGTTTCTCAAGTCTAATCAAATAACAGGCCTGGTTTGCAAAACAGACTTTGTGAACTTTGAATTGTTCCAGCAGGAAAGCATTCATAACGTAGTCAGCAGGATTCGAACCTACGTAGGGAAACCCCAAGGAATTTCTAACCCATTGCCTTAACCACTCGGCCATGACTACAGTCGGCGCCGCGCCCTGAGCATTGACCAAATCAGCCGTCATCTCATTGAAAGCTGCCGCTGACGAGAGTTAAATGTTTCCATCTCCATTCATACCTTTGCTGTCATTTGTAAGGTGCGAGACACCAATGTAAAAGAAGAAAAACACAAAGTTAGGACAAGATATTTGCTGCAAAATTGATTCAAAATTATTTATTGAAAGGAAAGTCACACTTGGCAATTTGCTAGATCTCTTTGCGAACATGACCAGCAGAGGTAATCAAGGGAGCTATTGATCTGAGTATTCTTGGATATGAAACAAACAAAGATTAGTGACATATTCATTTCTTTTTTTAGCGATCGAAATGGTCTTTCCTGATGGTTACAATGAAAGAGATGGTTCCTAATAAAAGACAGAGATTAAGTCGCTTGTAGATGTACTTCAATGTGATACGATTCACTTTCAGCCCCTAATTACCCCAGAGATGGAGGGGGTGAGTTACTTTTCTTCACTCTTCAACTCCACAGCATGGAGGTACAGACATGAAACCGCTAGAGATGGAGTTCTTGAATTGGGAACCAGCGACACTGAAGGAACTAGGCAAAAGTGAGGACTGCAGAAGCTGGAAACCTGATTTTAGATCAGAAAATTCCTTCATTACTGTCCTGGTGAGGGAGAAAGGTGATTGGCTCTCTCGATCAGATGGGGGCACCGGCGCATTGATGGCCTAATTTAATCACGGATATAATTGGAACTGTTCACTTTTAATGGTTCGTTGTTGTGTTTTGTTTTATTATACTTGAGCACTTTCTGGGACTTGGCAATACACTAAATCTCCAGTAGGTTTGGAAAATGCATTGCTGTTATTTGTGCGAACAGTTCATGTCAGAGACGACTCACAGTGCCTCACAGACAGCACTTAAGCTTCGGTGTGTCTGATTATGGTACTGCCTTTTCAGTTTTGATTCTGTTCCACGTTAAGAGCTTTCAGTTTTTGGATTCGCTGGAGAGCAAAGTGGGTAATGCGATACGTGAGGAATTTTTCTTCAGCCAATATCTTTGATGGCGAACTTGGGAAAGTGTCAAGAAGAATGGTCATTGGCAGCAAATATCCGGAAAAGCTGCATCTCTGGATCGGTTGGGCTCATCCACCCTCCAAACAAAATAGCCAAACTCGCTGGCTGAGTAACAAACAACATGCGTTTTTTTTTGCAAATGGTGTATTCAAACCGTTGCCGGTGGCTGGAGCATCTCAGACTTGTCGAGCATGGAAACAAATCCCGCGATCCAACTTGTCCTTGCTGAATAGATAACCGAAATTAATCCATACATTTCTGCCAATATTTGTGCCTTATCTCTCCGAGGTCTTCCTGTCTGTACACCCATTCAGATGCCTTTGAAATGTTGTGAGTGCACCAGACTCTGTCACTAAATGTGGCAAGTCATTCTACACACACAAAATTTCTGTGTGAAAAAACATGTGTCCCTCACATCCCTTTTAAAATTTTCCTCTCTCACGTTAAACGTTTGCTATGTAGATTTGAACTAGCGTGTCTTGTGAAGAAGTGCTCCCTGACTATTTACTCTGTCTGTCTTCCTCATGATTTTATAAGCTTCTGTGAGGTCAAACATAAGCACTGAAACTCCTGGGAAGCTGACGAAGCCTATTCAGTTTCGTTCTCATGTCCTAGCAGCGCAAACCTTGCAAATACTTGTAAAGGTTTTCTAAACTTCCACTTGCAAGAAGTGTGTCCAGCTGCAGCACTTGTTTGACCGCGTGTCTACTCTGGAGCTGCGGGTGGACTCACTGTGGAGCATCAGCAATTCTGGAGAGTTATGTTGCCTCCCAGGTGCTCAGGCCAGGGATGTCGCCCATCAGCTGAAGAGCATTCGAAAAGGGGATCATGAACAGTCAGTTGTCTTGGTGCATACAGGCACCAACGAAAAAAAAACGAGATGAGGACGTGCAGGGAGAATTCAAGCAGCTAGGAGAGAAATTAAAGAGGAGGACCTCAAAGGTAGTAATGTCGGAATTACTGCCTGTGCCATGTGACTGCCAGCGGAGAAATGAATAAAAAAAACAGCACGGTGAGCACGTGAGTTGAGGAATGGTGCTGCAGGGCGGGTTTCAGATTTGTTGGATTTTGTGACCAGTTCTGGGGAATGTGGAACTATAAGAAAATTGATCGACATCTGAACCAGATGGGAACGTATGTCCTTTCGTTAGTTTTTGCTACTGCTGTTGGGGAGGTTTTATACTAATGTGGCAGGGGGCTGGGAACCACAACATTAAACAAGTCGGCAGTGAGGTGGAAACTGGAAACGCTAAGAATCTGGAAGATAGCATTAATAATGGGAAGAGTAGGCAGAGAGCAGATGAATGCAAAAGAACTGGTGGCCTGAAATGCATCTACTTTAATGCATGGAGTATAGACAGATGAATTTAGGGCTGAGGTTGGTGCCTGGAATATGAGGTTATTGCGATCACAGAGATTTAGTTGATGGAAGGGCAGGGTTGGCAACCAAATGTTCTAGGATATAGACGCTTCAGACGGGACAGGGAGGGAAGTAAAAGGGAAAGGAGTTGTATTGCTGGTCAGGCATGATATCATGGCTGTGCGAAAGGAGGACACCATATAGGGCTTGGGTCGTGAGACACTATGGATGGAGCAGTGAAATAAGAAGGGTGAGGTTAGATTTTTGGGGCTGTATCACAGAGAGCGTGAGGTGAAAGAAAAATAGTTAAACAGACCATGGAAAGACGTAGAGGCAATAATTTAGTGTTGATTGGAGATTTCCGTTTTCCCAACATTGACAAGGATACTCTTAGCATCAGTGGTCTGGATGGGATACCATTTGTAAGAAGCCTCCAGGTGAGTTTTCTGGAGCGGTATATCAATAGTCCGACGAGGGAATAGGCCATATTGGAACTGATATTGGGGAATAAGCCAGGGCTGGTGATAGCAGTTGCCGTCGGTGATTTCTTTGGGAAGTGTCCAATATTCTGTAAGTTTTAGAATACTCATTGACAAAGATGAGAGTGGTCCTAAGGAAAGAGTACGAAACTGGGCCAAAGCTAATTATATCAAAATTATGCAGGAGGTCGGTAATGTGGATTGGACACAGCTATTTGTAGGAAAGTCCACAGTTCATATGTGTCAGGCTTTCAAAGATAGTTTAAATATAGTGCAGGATAGGCATGTCCCGTTGAAGGCAAAGGATTTGAGTACTGTTGATGACAGGACAATTGTACGACTCGCCAAGAGGAAAAGGGAAGCATACATAACGCCTCGGCAGCTAACAACATAATGGTCCCTGTAGGAACATGAGAAGTGTAGGACAAGTCTTAAACGAGGAATCAAGGGTGTTAAAAGGGGTCATGAAACAACTTCACGCTAGCACAATTAAGGAGAATCCTAAAGCCTATTATTCATATATAAGAAGCAAGCAGGTAACCAGAGAGAGGATTGGTACACTAAAGGAAAATTAAGGAAGGCTGTATGTCAAATCTGAGAGAATGGGTATGATTCTGCATGATTATTTTGCATCAGTGTTCACTGAGGAGAGGAACATGATGAATGTTGAGTCTAGAGGAAGACATTTGATTAATCTGGATCATGTTGACATAAGTAGGGAAGCTGTATTGGGCAGGCTAGGAGTAATTAATGTGGACAAATCCCCAGGAACGGATGGGATCTATTCCTGGTTCCTGAGTGATGTGAGAGAGGAAATAGCTGGGGCCCTGACAGATATCTTCGTGGCATCCTTCAGCACAGGTGAGGTTCTGGCCGACTGGAACGTTGCTCATATTGTCCCCTGTAAAAGAAGGATAGTAGCGATATTCCGGATAACTACAGAACAATGGGCCTAACATCAGTGTTGGGAAAGTTGCTGGAGAAGGTACTGAGTGATAGGATCTATTCATATTTAGAAAATAATGTGCATATCAGTGAGAGGCATTGAGTCTTTCGGGGAAGTGCCTAAGTTGATAGATGAAGGAAAGGCTGTTGATGTCATATACATGCACTGCAGTAAGGAGTTAGATAAGGTTCCCCATGGTAACCAAATACAGAACGTAAAGTAACATGGTGTGCAGGGTGTTCTAGACAGATGGATAAAAGAATTATTTGAGCAATAGGAGACAGAGTGGCAGTTGAATGGAGTTTCTGGAAATGGAGAAAGATGACCAGTAGTGCTCCACAGGGGTCAGTGTAGTGGTCACTGCTGTTTGAGATATACTTAAATGATCTGGAAGAGAGCACTGTTGCAATAATCCGAAAGTTTGCAGATGACACGAAGATTTCTGGACTAGCAGAAATTATAAGTGACTATTAAAGAATACAGGAGGATATAGATATACTGGAAAGTTGGGCTTAAAAGTGGCAGCTGGGGTTCAAAACAGACAAATGTGAGGTGACGCATTTCGGTCAGTCTAATTCTAGATGGGGTCATACAATGAACGGAACAGCTTTGAGGGAAAAAACGTTGATGGATAGAGAGATCTGTGAGTGCAGGTCCATTATACACTGAAGTTTGCTGCACAGGTGGATAGAGTGGTCAAGCAGGCATAGAATATGTTTGGCTTCATTGGATGGGGTATTGAATAAAATGGCTAACAAGTCATGTTAAAACTGAACAATACATTGGTCTGACCACACTTAGAATACTGTGTAAATTTGTGGTCGCCACATTACCAAAAGGATGTGGACGCTTTGGAGAGGGCGTGTAAAAGGTTTCAGCGGATGTTGCCTCATATGGATGGTGCAATCTCGGAAGAGAGGTTGAGTAGGTTAGGTTTGTTTTCATTAGAAACAAGGAGTTTGAGGGAGACCTTTCTGAGGTTTACATAATCATGAAGGGTACAGAGAGGGTAGATAGAGAAAAGTTTTATTTCCCAGGTTGAAGGATTAAATACCGACAGGTCACGCTTTCAAGGTGAGACGTGAAAAGTTTAAGAGGGAGACACGTGGCAACTACTTGACACAGCGGGTGGTGGGTGTCTGGAACGCGTTCCCAGCAGAGACGGGAGAGGTAATCACGGTAGATATATTTAAGAGGCATCTGGACAGATGCATGAGTAGGTGGGGAGCAGAGGGATACAGATGCTTAGGAATTCGGTGACAGGTTTAAACAGTAGATTTGGATCGGCTCAGGCTTGAATGGATGAAGGGCCTGTTCCTTGTCTGTACATGTTTTTTGGTCTTTCTTCTTAAATTACGCCAATTTCATTACAAAATTTGCGAGGTCTCAGTGTCTGAAGTGAATCCATGCTGAAACACTAGTCATAACAAATCTGAGTGTTGGCTTTTGTGTGATAGCGTGGTCGAGCGGTCTAATGTGCTGGATTTTAAGCTTCAGTTTCTATCGAATGGTGGCTTCAAATACCAGCATTGTCAGTGAGAGAACTGCGCATGTGTGGATGCCTATTAATTTGAGTGTTTGCAGCTCCTCAGTGTGCTTACCCTCTCGGTGATAAAATCAGCGACCGTCTCTGAAAACAACGCAAGTTCCTGCTGTCGGACAGATCCTCACATCCCGTCGATAACTTTGCTTTTGGATATCTGCGTTGCCAGTTTCTGTCTCTCAAATGGTCAGTGCATTTGGCTGAAATGTTGGTGGTTCGAGCCCACCCAGGGAATAAGCCTCAAATATTTCGGCACAAGCATTTACCCCGACCATGGGGTTACACGCAGCAGAATACGACATCACTTTCTCCAAGCTCCCGATGCCAACAGAAAGCGGCCACTGCAGCATCAATCAGCGACTTTCTGCCAAGCCATGGGAAACAACTCGTGGAAACTGTTCCCTCAGTAACAGCTCTTTCCGTGTGAAAGGAGCAAAACTTTCACTTTAAATTGGAAAGGGCTTCAGGACATTGGAATGTTGCTCCAGTTCTTCGAACGTGTTATAAATAAAACTCCTGACTTGAAAATAAGAAGTGGTAAAGGTTTTAGGTAGAAAGAACAAATAAAGTGTTCATTCAGACGACTCTGTCTCGTCAGCAGATGGGAAATGCCCCAAACTGTAAAGGGAAATGATTGGGTTTCCTGAGGTAATTGCCCGACTGAGTTACTGTCTGCCAGAGAGATTGGAATTCACATCAGCGACAGAAAGGTGTGGGTAAAAATATGAAGATATTAAGGTTGAAACTTAAATCCCGGGACAAGTGGGGAATAGATTGTAATGCTTTGAAGGAATAACTGAAGTGAAAGGTGTGAATGATATTTTTGTGATTAGGAGGAATGAACTGGATCCTAACAAATTGCTGATGTATTATGCTCACAATGTCATAGCAAACTAATCCACAGTGCACCGTGCTTGGTTAGCTCAGTCGGTGCAGTGTGAGATGCTTAATCTGAGGGTGGTGGGTGCAAGCCTCACAATGGGCGCTTTCACTGCTTAATACAATTCCGGCTCTTCGTTCCACGTGCAGTATTGTTGCTGCTTTCATTGACACATCTGTCCACCTGCTTTTGATCACACGTCGGTTTCTGAGTGAACACTGTTTCCATTTTACTGGTGGCGCCAGAGACAATTTTTCAATGCAGCCGAAAATACAATGAATGATGTCCGTTTGAAAATGTGAGGTTCCAAACCAACCGTGCACCACCCAAAGTGTTCAAAGGCACGGAAAGCGAATGGCCACTTGCGAGGGGTCTGACAGGGACGGATCAATGTCACATGGGTCCTGAACCAATTTTCAGTGATTCAGATTGTTCTGATGGAAACCGAAGGGTACTCTCCCTCATCGTTTTACAATTGTTCTTCTTGTGTTTAACGTAATGAACAGTATATTGTCAGGAACGAGAATGGAGGTGCGGCAGGATCGTGAGGTTTCAGTGTGGGACATAGACACAGTAAGTCAAATATACCCAGAGCACGGGAGAGTTGTTTGGTCCAGGATCACTGCCATCTTCTGTTTCAGAATCAACAAATGAAATTACTGGAAAATCTCAGCAGGTCTGGTTGCATCTTGGAAATATAAATTGAGTTAAGACTTCGGGACTAGTGGCACTTCTTTTCCATGTCCATCTCCACCTGCTTTTGCACACTCTTCCTTTTTATTGAATGTCTCCTGACTTCCAACTTTATTTTCAGCTTCTCTTTTATTACTTCCTCTCCAACAATTTTCCCAGTCTCCAGTTTTGAATCAGAACTGTTCAATCTTGCACATTGCCCAGGACTTCGAACTAACAAATAACTGTTTCTATTTCCTTAGATAGCAGATGGCCAGAGACTGGAAGGCAGCATTGTTCCGAAAACTCATCCATGATTCAACCCGAGTACATAGGGAGTAAGACGGTTACACGCAGCCGAATACGACACCATGTTCTCCAATCCCCCGATGCCAACTCAAAGCGGCCACTGCAGCTTCAATCAGGGCTTCCTGCCAAACCCTGGGACACAGCTCGTGGAAACTCCTTTCTCATTAACTGCTCTTCCCGTGGGAAAGGAACAAAGCTTCCATTTTAAATTGGAAACGGCTTCAGGAGATTGGAAGGTTGTTCCTGTTCTTGGAACGTGTTATCAACAAAACTCCTGTCTTGAACATAAGAAGTGGTAAACGTTTTAGGCATGAAGAACAAAGAAAATGTTGATTGTGAGGACTCTGTCTCGTCAGCAGATGGGAAATTCCCAACACTGTAAACGGAAATGATTGGGTTTCCTACGGTAACTTTCTGACTGATTTACTGTCCGCCAGAGTGACTGGAAATCACTTCGTATGAAAATATTCGGGTTGAATCTTAAATGCCAGGACAAGTGCTAAATAGATTGTAATGTTTTGAAGAAATAACAAAAGTGAAAGATGTCAATTATTTTCTGTGTGATTGGGAGGAATGAGCTGGATCTTTGCAAATTGCTGTGCCAGGTGAATTGTGCTCAGAATGAAATAGCAAATTAATTCGTCTTGTGCCAAGCCTGCATATCTCAGTTCGATGAAATGTGAGGTGTTTAATCAGAGAGTCGTGCGTCCAAGCCCCATAATAGTCGTTTTCACTGTTTAATAGAGTTCCAGCTCTTCGTTCCACATGCAGAATTGCAAACGAACGCTGATGGAGCACTCTTGTTGCTTTCATTGACACATATGTCCTCCTGCTTTGATCACATTCCGGTTTCTGAGTGAAAACTGTCTGCACTTCACTGGAAGCGCCAGAGTCAACTTTATCAGTGCAGCTGAAAATACTATGAATCATGTCCATTTCTAAACGTGAGATTCCACTACATCCGTGCATTCTCCAATGTATTCAAAGACACAGAACGCGAATGGCCATTTGTTAGTGGTCTGACAGAGACGCTTAATGTCTCATGGGTCCTGAACAACAATTAACTGATTCAGAATGTGCTGATGGAACGGAACGGAGTTCTCCCTGAACGTTTTGCAATTGTTCTTGTGTGTGCTCCTGTAAGTTTATGTTATGAACAGTTTATTGCTAGTAAAGAGGGTGGGGGTGGGGAAGGATTCTGAGGTTTCAGTGTGGGACAAACGTGATCTGATCGAACGGGTAAGTCAAATATTCCTAGAACATTGGAGAGCTGATTGGTCCAGGATCACTCCCATCTTCTGTTTCAGAATCAACAAATGAAATTGCTGGAAGTTCTCAGCAGGTCCGGTCGCATCTTGAAAATGAAAGCCGAATGAGATTTCGGGACTGGTGACACTTCTTTTTCCATCTCCATGTCCCTCTGCCTTTCTACAAACTTCCTTTTCATTGAACTTGCCCTGACTTCAAACTTTATATTCAGCTTCACATTTATTGCTTCCTCTCCAAACATTTTCCCAGTCTCTAAAATTTCCTTAGATACCAGATGGCCAGAGATTGGAAGACAAAGGAGGACGGTTAGCGCTTTCAGAATATCGAGCCTGCTCCGCCATTCGATTTGGCTAATATCGTTCTTAACCCCATTCTCCAGTCCTCTCCCTGAACACTTACTCCCCAGTCTTAGGATCCAGTCTTTTTCCCAGAGTGGGTCCTAATCCGTCCCAAAACCCTCCACATCTGTTGGCAGCTGTTACACCGTGTCTACGTGTCATCAATCTCAGTTTCAGTGATTTTCGGCAAACACGAACTGTTTTGAGCAGCTCGATCGGGTCTCTGGCCCCACTGTGATCCTGTGGTGGAGCAGTAATCATCTTCATCTCCTAGAAAGGATCGGCGCTTCAAAAAAAAACGGACAGAAAGAAAGATAGGCTTGTGTGTCAAAGTGACCTGGTCAGTAAACCTTACTCTGTATATCCCCGCACATTTTAGCTGTTGTGGTGAAAGGGAATATCAGTCCAATTAATTTCCATTTTCGCTTTAATTCGATATGTTTTCTTCCTTGTTCTGAATATGCAGGGATGTTTCCAGCACTGATGGTCACCATTTCTAAGAGTGCATGCCGCGAGCCCTGATATTTACTGGAGAGTAGCCGTATCAGTTTGTGGGAAAGTGGCCCAGTACAAAGCTTAGAAGAAACATTGTTGTTCCCTCTTTACGGACGACAGTCTTTCATATCATGATCGATGGGGCTTTATTGCATATTCATCAACAAGCCTTGTTTTGAATTTACTCGCCCAATACTACTGTAGCGGTGGAAAGAATATAATTCCGAAGACCTGCTGCGTGAATTTCATTTTCAAATTTCTATTCGCAGTGGTCCTTCATATGTGGCGATGTTTATATCACTGATGGCCATCCTGTTTAAGAGTGCAGTTACATATGTTCCTCTGTCTTGGCGCTGCAGGCAAAATTGACTGCGCCTTTTCAGCCAAGATTTCCTGGACATTTCGATATGGTATTCTTTATTTTTTCGATCATGTCCACTTTAAGGACACAGTTACCGGGCACTGATCCTTTCTGTAACAACAGTACCGCATTTGCTTTACATGCGAAGGTGGCCTGGATCAGTAACAAGGAGAGCATTCATTTCCTTCTGTCACAGCGAACACTGGATTCGTGATGTTAGTCTCTGTCAAATACATCCGAAAATGTGCTCTGAAAGCTTCATTTGAACGCTGTCTGGCGTTTCTCAACGTGTGTCAACCAAAACCAGAAATCCTCAATCATAGTTTGGAGCAGTTCACATATTCGAGTTTCGAAGCAGCAAACACGGATACAGTTCATTCAGAATGAAAAGATTTACAGGCACAGATGAACTATCGTCTCTTGTTCTCATACTGTGTCTGATATTAGCGTGTGGCCTGAAGTCTAAGCCATGTTGTAACTGAAAATGAGGAGATCACAGACAGGCTGCCAAATGACAGTATGTACTTTGTTTTCTTGTTCTCACAGAGTTCCAGGAAAGTATGACAGCGAGGGAGAGGAATGCAAGTCACGTGCAGCTCTTGTGAAACACCTTCTGTCTGATTCAGTCATCAACAAGAAACGTGAATGTGACTAAAGAGGGACGCCTTTTCACAACTCGAACAAAGCGCAATCACGAACAGTGACCACCTCTCTGACATCTCAGATCGCTTTTGACCTTCCCTGAATATGTATAGGAACTAATTTTTGCACACCTCAAAGTGAGAACTGTTTGATTTACCGACAATAAGTGAGTCACATGTCCTTGATTCCCACATAGGTTTCTAACTCAGCTTGCAGCCAGGTGGCAGTTGTTCATGGCTCTGATGGATAATGCACTATTATGGAGAAATAACATGAAAGTTGGAACTCTTATTGGCTCTGGGTTTCGAATACTCTTGCTACGTGTTCTGCCACTCTCGGATTCCAGTGCTAAACCAGTTTTTCAGTTCATCTGAGCAGCAGGAGAGTCGGCGTTTCTGGCAGGAGCAGAATTCATCATCTCCAGTGATCACTTAATCTGAGGGGAGAAAACGAGTAAAGTTTTATCCAGCGACTAATCGGAATTGCATTCCGTTTCAGCATGGCAGCAGATATGGGCTAGCAAATTCAAAGCCATATTTTCTGATGAGAACAGCAAGTACGACCGCTCAGATAGAGCAATTCCTCCTCACCGCTTATTCTGCAGAACTGGTACCGTTGCTGTGAGTATGCTGCATGGTATCATCAGGTACATGCTCTTGGGATTCTGGTTTTGGCCTATGTGCTCGCGTGGCTGAGCAACCTGAGACTCTGATGTAAGATTCCACTTCTTAACAAGGCTTGTGTTTGTATCCCTGCGCGGCCACGTGTGCTAATGGATGAAGCTGGCAACGTTTTGCAGGGATGTGTTTTGTTAAAGTTGAACAGAAGAAGTAGTCATTTCTACGAACCCGGCTGTGATGTGGCACAGCAGAAAGCAACCAACATGTCAGTGCCCACGCTGGTTTCCCCTTCTGCTGTAGTTGTCACGTTCCCCTCCAGCTCGAAAGGCCACCAGCATAATATGCGACTTAAAAACAGGCTGCTCCAAACTTTCATATTCCAGACAATTTGCATTTTTCACAGTTTCTCTGAAAGTGAATGGAGATATTTATTTCCCTGTTGATGTGAAATTAGGTTCTACATTGAGTCTGCTCACAGTTTTCTGTTGTTGTTGCGAAAAGGAGGGAAATTGCGATACGAAACTTGGTTACTTTTCCATAATTTCCTTAATTTCTGTCCTGATGAGAGAGGCTGGTGATTGGTACTCTCGATCCGGTGGAGACATCAGCCCAAATGTTCGCCTCGTCTAATCGAGACTGTAATTGGTAATCTTCATTTTTAATGGTTCATTGTTAGTCAGTTCTGATTCATGTTACTTGAGCACTTTCCTGGCAGTATTGGTGCTCTAAGGCGTCAGTACGTTGAAAGCACCATTTGGAATTGACTCGCTGCAATTTGTGTGAGCAGCTCATGACCCAGATGACTCGCTCTGCCTCACAGACAGCATTCATGAGTCCGTGTGTCTGAAAATATGTTCTCTTTGTCAGTTCTGTTTCTGTTCATGAGTTGTCAGTTTTTGGTTTCGCTGGAGACACACACACAAAGACCCACACGCACACATATATTTTGTGTGATGATTTTTTTTGGTACTTTCAGAGTTACATTGTACTTTGCTCAGAAACTACATACATTCATGTAGAACTCTGAGCTCAAAAACTGCATGAAATTATGTAAAACTCTGTTATCTCACTTTTTGGATTGGAATCAATCTAAACATCAGGTCATAGACAGAGAACACCGGGGCTAACGCCTTCAGCATATTGTCTAGCTATTACCATTGTTAACAGCTAACCCGAGAATGCAACTTTTAAAAAAAGTCTTAACAGACAATCAATTCTTCAATGTATAATTTCAGTTACATCACACTGCAAATCTTTGCTATAAATTCTGTGTTACGATCGAGCCTTCCACAAACACCTAATGAAGGAGCATCGCTCCGAAAGCTAGTGTGCTTCCAATTAAACCTGTTGGACTATAACCTGGTGTTGTGTGATTTTTGACTTGGTACACCACAGTCCAACACCGGCATCTCCGAATCACAACCTATTCCCGACAGCTTGCAAGTGTTCCCTTAGAAACTGCAGCTTTTGGAAACGTATTACTGGGACAAAGTCATTGCTCAATGTGATGGGATGCACCGTCAATCCCTAATTACTCGAGAGATTGAGATTTTGAGTTACTCCGCAGAACCCTGGATGTCCTCAGTAGCGGGGTACAGGCATGATGACATGAGGCAAGGATTTAGATGAAGTGACTTTGAAGAAGCAGCGAAATATTTTCAACTGGGAAACGCAAAAACCTTGGAGGGGTAATTGTGGTGATAGCTTTCGCTTGTATTTGCTGCCATTGTCCTTCCAGACAGATGCTGATCGATCACTGAATTGTTCTGGCAGGATCCGTGTGTGTGTTCTGGGTGCAACCAGGATTTAGTTTTCATTCGGATAATTCACAAGAAGAGAATTAAATCTTCATTTCCTGACTGGGAATGAAAGCCTGTTCTGGGCAATGCAAACTCAGACTCGTATGCAGGGATATCCATTGATACTGCAGTAGCCTTTGGGACCTGAACAAACTCCAGTGCCTGCTCCTCACGTCATAATCGTCTTCGTCAGCAGTGTTTCTCTCTCCAAGTTTCCAAGTCGGTTGATATTATCACCCTTGGTTTCAATGTGAAGAAGGCAATGCTGTGATAATCTGCTGTTGTTCAGCAGATATACTGCAGCAAGTTAAGTAAAGACTGATGCTAACACGAGCTCGTTTTGAGCTGCGCTGATGTGTTGGCAGCAAGAAAGGCAACGTTCAACTCGCCTCATTCCGGATGACGGGCTCGAAATGACCAGTGGTTTCCCGCTGAATTAGTTCAGGCTCTGGAATGTAAAAAACTTCAAGTATGAAAGTACAGTGAAAGGAAATGTTTCACAGAGCGGGGCATTCCAAGTGAAACAGTGACGGTGGTTATGTTTGCTGATTTTTCACCTTGTGAATGCTGTTTCCCTGATGTGGACGTTTACATTACCTATAGACAAACTGTCACAGTCAGACCTGGTCTTTGGGTCAGTGACGGAATTGGTAACATGCCTGATGTCGAATGAGGGGATTGTCGGTTCGCATTTAAAATCACGAGAATGCACGTGCTAGTCCATTCCTGTTGTCTGTCAGGAACGGAAGGGTTTGGGTTTTCGAATTTACAGTTTCTTTCGTCCAATTCAAATTCTAGCTTAGATCAACGTCTCTCATGGTCTGTAGAACTGGCTTTGGTTTAACCAAAAGCTGCCTTTTGGCGGTTAAACTTGCATGTTGGAGCGGACATCTGAAGTGAAGCACAAGGAGCTGGTCAAATCCTGAGAACTCTGCCACTCTCGGGGAATGTGTCTGTGTGTCTCTTTCTGTGGGAGACGCGACGTGGGTAATAACACAGTGTGACTATGTCAAACTTCAATCCCATTGTTGTGTCATCTAAGAGCAAAGCGAGAACCTCACTGCCATTTGCACTGGAAACATCAGAACACATAAGGTTATGGACCAAAGCTGGAAACTGGGAATAGAATCGATGAATGTCTTTAAACCAGACTGCACCATGGGCCAAATGGGATTTTCCTTTCTGCAAAACTTGAAGACGAGTAGAAACCAATCTGCAGTGAAACTGATCAGAAATGAAATTGAAAATCCATTTCATTGAGAATAAGTGCAAGAGCGTCTGTCTTCATTCCATGTAATCTCGTAGTTAGGATTTGGAACTCTAACCACAATAGTGTTGGTTCTATTCTCGGACAGGGAATGCATGTTTTATTGTGCAAATATATCGTGGTACCAGTATTTCTTACCACTGGTCCGAACCTGGTAATGCTTGGTTTTGTGCCAGGTTATCAAAAATCAAAAAGATACAGATTTTGGAAATATGAACTAAAAACAAGAATTGATAGAGAAACACGCTTCAACTGGCAACATCTGTGGAGAGAAACAGTTTTTTTTTTCTTAAGATGGACAGGAAACAGGTTAGTTTTCGATTTCAAGATTATACTGTTGGGAAAATGATAATCATACCTGTCGAATCAGGATATTTATCAAAATAACTCTTGAGCTTACAAACATCGAATTTACAATCTTAAAAGGACTTAATCAGCTGTCATGCTACATTCATTTTCCTGAGCTGGTGGAAGGCTATGTTTTAATGACTACATTTCCTTTTAGTTTCCGTTAGTTAGCAGTTTCGCCGAATGGAGAATTGTTTCTTTCAGTGTCTGCCTCAATATGTGTCTTTGTTTTTTCTATATTTGTCTCTGTATCCTCCTGGGCCTTTTTCACATTCTCCGACTCTCTGGCTGTCCATATCCCTCATTTCCCATTTCTGCTCTTGAAAAGCCTGACATTCAGAGACAGTTTGATATTCGAACTTTCTGACGCCTGGCTGGAGTCGGTCGAAGGAGTCTCACATTCTCTGGATAATGCGTCTGTCTCTTCGACCTGAGGCAAGGAGACATTTCTTCCTCAAAATCTAAAGACCCTTTCGAAGTTAAAGTTGAATTCCTTATCCAATAGAAAAAGAAAGTAATTACATGATAGCTGAAGAAGAACAACGATGCATTTACTGTTGGTGTACAACGAATGAATGGTGACAGCAGAGAATGAGGGTGATCATGTCGTGGTGTCAGTGCCATTACCACAACATTTCCCGGGAATGCTGCAGTGTCTCCAGCCTCACCACTTAATTACCACAAAACTGGGAATGAAGGGATGAGAATAAGAGGATGAGAAGCAGAAGTGCTTGTGGAACTGCGGGAAGAATCTCCAGGTTAAAATAGTAGTTAAAAAGAGCAACCTACACTACTGGATTTAAACCAGGAAAATGAAGCCGGAACGCAAAATCAGAATGTACAGCAATTCAAACAGGACACTGAGTTTCTTGATCAGCAACACAATACTTGCGAGAAATAACGAGCTTTCAATACAATGAGCAGGCACCAGTGTGATGGGAGCTGCTTTCACCAGCTAAGCCATGGCGTCACGTTAAGAGCCAGATTTCTCGTCCATATGTACAATGCCTGAACTACTTGATCACAGGAATTCGAAAACACGTTTTCTGTATTAATGTTGCTCAGTCTGAATGGCAATCGAACTCTGCTTTTGCAAAAACAGACATTTCAATGCTGAGCATGCCCCACTAAAAAGGCACAGAAAAAGACAGTATCCTCTTGCATTGGCATCCAACAGATATTTACGTCAATTTAAACTGACAGAATAAAGAGGATGTGCTCATCTCCTCTCGCGTCTCATTAACCACGTTAATACACACGCAGGGATTTTCAAACCAAGATGAACAGGCTCATTGTTGTGAATTGACAGCAGTGGTGTGTGAGTCATTGCGAACAGTGAGCAATAAATGCTGAACCAATAGCACTGACACTGAGCCCTGCACCATCAGCTCCACACTCACATCTTGTGTCATGTCTCCTCGGCATCAGTGCATTTGACTTTAATTATTCTACCCTGCACCTCTCCTCAATTTATTCAGACCGCTTGCAGGGTCGAATTAGAACATGCAATTATTAGAAATGCATTTCTGGGACACAGTTGTCATTCAATGAGATAAGATTCACTGCCCATCTTTAATTATCTCAAAGATGTAGGGGACTAGTTACTTTTGTTAACTCATCAAATCCTTAGTATGGAGATACTGACAAGAAACCGCTAGAGATGGAGTTCCTGGATTGCGGAAAGCAGACCGACCCCAAACTGCTAACGTAACTCACCCAGGGAAGAGCAGATGGACCCCACTCTGTCAATGTAACTCAACCAGGGGACAGAAGTCTGACATCACACGATCAATGTAACTCAACGAGGAAATTATGGCCTGACCGCACTCTGTTAATATAACTCACCCAGGGAAGAGTAGACTGACACCACTCTGTCAATGTTAGTCATCCAGGGAAGAGCAGACTGATCCAACACTTTATATGTAATTCACCCAGCAAATGGCAGACTGACACCACTCAGAGAAGAGCAGGCTGTACCCATTCTGTCTCTGTCTCTCATCCAGGAAAGAGCAGGCTGATCTGATTCTGTCAATGAAACACAAGCAGGGAGACGAGCCTGACCCCACTCTGTCAAAGTAACTCACTCAGAGAAGAGAAGACTTATTCCATTGTGTCTATGTGAATCATCCAGCGAAGACAGTAATGAAACCATACTTGCTGTTAAACACAGACAGAGAAGAGCAGACTCTCACGATTCTGAGAAAGTAATGCGCCCGTGGAGGAGCAGACTGACACCACTCTCCTAACGTAGCTCACCCAGGGAAGAACAGACTGAGTGCACTCTGTGACATTACTCTCTCAGAAAGGAGCATTCTGTTAATATGACTCTCCCAGGGAAGAGCAGATGAAGCCCAATCTGTCAATGTGACTCAACCAGGGAAGAGCACTCTGACCTCACGCGATCACTTTAACACACCTACGAAATTGCAGACTGACGCCACTCTGTCAATGCAACTCACTCAGGGAAGAGCAGACTGATCCCACACTGTCCAAATAACTCACTCCGTGAAAAACAGACTGACGCCACTCTGACAATGTATCTCGCACAGGAAAGAGTAGACTGATGCCATTCTGTCAATGTAACTCACTGAGGGAAGAGCAAACTGACGCCACTCAGTCAGTGTTACTCACCGAGGGAAGGGCAGAATGACCCCACACTCTCAGTGTAACTCAGCAGACTGATCCCACACGGTCAATATAAGTAATTCACTGAAGAGCAGTCTGACCCCACTCTATAAATGTAATTCACTCAGGGAAGAGCAGACTGATCCCATTCTGTCTATGGCACTCACCCAATGAATGAACACTAATCCCACTCTTCCAATGTAACTCGCCAGAGAAGAGCAGACAGAAGCCAGACTGTCAACATAAATTATCGAGGGAAGAAAATACTGACGCCGCTCTTTTTGTTTCACTCAGGCAGGGAATAATAGACTGTCACCACTCTGTGAAAGAAATTCGCCCAGGGAAGGGAAGACTGACCCTACTATATCTGCTTGACTGACACAGGTAAGAGCAACTAATCCAACTCTGACAATGTCTCTCCCTCAGGGAAGAATACCCTGACCCCTCTCTGTCCATGTAGCTCACCCGGGAAACAGCAGACTAACCCCACTCTGTCTATTGAAGTTCACAAAAATCCTCTGAAGTAAGTCCTATCCAGACACTCTCCACATCACTGTCTTTGTAACCGTGTGCGTTCAATGGCGAATCCAAATAACCTGCAAATGTTCAGAATGTGGTAGCAAACCAGAGCTACCACACAGAAATTGGGCGAATGTGCAAACTTCCATCAGGCAGACACCTAAGCCTGGAATGGAAACCAAACCTGACAGCAGTCGTGATTATAAAATGGCAGAACAGAAACCCAGCAAAAAGAATTGCGTCCCTATGTGTTGCAACGATTCTGAGTATTAATTAGGCCCCCTCACTGTAGTTAATTTCCATTTTCATCACTGCCAACCTTCTTCAAAGCAAAGCACGCACTTGTTTCTTTCAGAATTCTGATATCCTGCTTTCATCCCGGTTTGTGCCTAATCATATTTCTGACTTTACAAACTACGTCATAACAGGTTGACAACTGCAGAATGAGCTTTGTTCCGTTCTACACTGATGTTGATAGTTGTAATACAGCATATTCGAGTAGGACTTCATGCGCTTGCGGGTGGTGAATTCGCGGCATTATGGCTTCTTTTTTTCGTTTTCGGTCGGGTATTTCGAGTTCATTGCGCAGACTTCTGAAGAAGACTTCTTGGAGTCGAAATGGTAACTGTGTTTTCTCTCGAAAGACAGACGTAGCTTTATTTCTGTTCTCTTATAAATTGATCTTCTTCTGATCTTTGCAAGTGAAATAGGGTGCATTGCTATTGCGCGTTTTTAGTTTCAAAATCAATAGAAACATAAAGGAGACAATATCAAAGAACACAAAGTTCTGAGTTGTTAAGATAATTTTTGCAGCAATGGTGGACATGAAAGTCAAATTAAGATAACGGTTCAATAAAATTTAGTCTGAAAGTGGTATTTGACTTTAGTTCCAAATATATGTTTCCGTTCTCCCAGTACATCTTTTTGACTCCCAGAAAACATTGATTGTTTTCTGTATTCACTTTGTTTAATGATATCTGTTGTCTGGTCGACCAGGGACAACTTGAATTTGCGTCTGCATTGAATAAGATTTCGCTCTTTCTTTCGAGAAGCAAACCTATGCATTATGTACCACTTATCATGCTGATAGCTAAGAAGTTCAAAATGAATTACGGTTTATGGATCGTGAGCAAGAATGAAGTGATCCACTTGTGAACAGATGTCACCACGCCCTATTCCTACATCGGGCCTGAACGGTCCATTGGCAGAGTCTGCAGACAGGAAATGTCTAAGTGAACTAGTTCTTTGTTCAGTTTGATTTGATACCAATGGCAGTGCTGTTTTGGGGCAGAAATGTGTCAACATCTCTGACGTTAGAGTCAAAATTTAAGTCACATCTACTTCATGGAGTACCTTCTCAGATCGGAACATGCTGAAATGAAAATATCTAGCTCTGAGAGCAAAGGTTTTTACATTAAACTGGGAGTATGTTTAACTAAGCAATTCAGATAGCCAAGATGAATGATTGGTATTTGGTTCTTCATGTTGAGCTCTCCACACCAACTGCTCCAACGAAGGTCGTGGATAAGATCCCCATCGATTATTTTGGTCAATTTTAGCCTCAACAACAACCTATTGTTCTGAACAATGCTACACCACAAGCAGAGGGCAAGTCTGATTTTCATCGTTAATTTCAAATTCAGTTCTTAATGCACAGTTTCTTACGAATGTGGTCAGCAGAAGACCGTTAACATTCCATTTCTAATATTTCCAGAAAATTCTACTCCGCTGATATCGCCTTGCCTTATCACACCTCAAGCCAGGAACCTGGATCAGTCGAGTTCCTTTCCACACATTGAGTTGCTTTTTCGAATTAATTGACTGCTGATATAATAGATTATTGGCCTAGAGAGTCAGTTGTAAATTAGGTTGAACCTTCTCAGCTTGACTTTCAACTGATCCTAAAAAAAAACTCATCACCTGCGGGTAAATGTATTGCATTGCTTCTTGTTTTGCTTAATTCCACCCCCCCCCGAACATCCAAATTTCACGATAGTTCGACAAATGTTTTGAAACTGATTCGTGTTGGAAGTTGATTACGTTTTGTGTCTCGACATATAATTTATTCAATTAGACATCTTGAAATTACTTCGGATTCTTCACAATTGAAAATTTACTTTCGATTGAATGCAAAGCTCAAGCTCCACGAAATCCAAATTCTGCAAAGGAATTAATGACTTTTAAAAGATTCAACGCTGTGAGCAGGATTCGAACCTGCTCAGGGAGACCCCATGGGATTTCAAATCCAACGCCTTATCCTCTCGGCCATCACAGCTGCCGATAAGTGGCTAATTTTCATAGTAAAAGAACTTAATTCATGAAATATGTCCTTTGTTTGAAGAACAAATTGTCAAGACCCAAAGATTTCGCCAAATCCTTTGCAGAGACCCAGACGAACGTTACCTTAGCAGATTGACAGGCTTTCACTGCAAACTAGATCCTGACACAGCTGAAGTTGTGGGAATGATTCTTCGTTGAATTATAGAGTCACGGATGTACACCACACGAAGAGAGGATCATTGTCTCACTGTGTCCGATCGATTTTGACTCAATTGCTCATCATCTGGTGCTAAAGTTGTGTTTTAATATTCATCGAAATATGGTATTAGAAATGTTGATGCTAAGTCCATAAACACTAGCTATATTCGTAAAAAAAAAATCAGAATTAGAAAGAATGCAGATCCAATTTACAGGAATGGATCCAGCAACTAATCCGTAAGTTCTGACATCAGGTAATGAACTTGTGAGCAAAGAGAGGAAGATTGACCGAACATTTGCAACTTGAAATCGTCTTGACGGAATTATTTGCAAAGTTTTTGCGGTTGTTCTAGAGTCAACAAGTCCTTGAACAATACAACACAGAAAGTGGCCCTTCTTTCCAACTTGACCATTGAGGACAGTTATCCTAAATTAGTAGGTCCCATTTGCCAACTTTTGGCCTACATCCCTCTGAACCTTGTTACTCATATATCCATCCAGTTGGCATTAAATATTACAGTTGTACCAGACTCCAACAATTTTTCTGTCAGCTCATTCTGAACAGGACTGAAAATGTTGCCCCTGACGTCCCTTTTAAATCCTTACCCACTAATTTTAAACCGATGTTTTCTAAGTTTTGACTTCCTCACCAGCAGAAAAACACGAGTCAACCTATCCATGTCCCTCATGATTTGATAAAAAGCAACGATTTGACTTTGTCATACTTGTCAGGAGGGAAATGTGTGGAGATTATTTGTCGAAGATTTGAAGAAGAAAGTCTGATGTACAGATTTTTAGAATTGCATCTTGGAGAAATTTTTAATAAGTCATTGAAGTCTAGTAGCAGTTGTAGAAGTCTGTTGTGAAAGCTGCAGAAGGATTTCAGGGCACGAGAACGAAGCATTATTTCCAATGTATTGTGGCTCAGTTCGACCGCATGTGGACTACAGTATGAGGAATTATAACCCTCAATTTAGGAAAGATACTAATGCCACATGAGGAATACCACGAATGGTGATTAGCCTTGATATCATGGATGAACGTTAGTCCTGTGAATTGAAATTGGGCAAATCCGGTCTTTTTTTAACAGTTTCAACAAAAGCGAGGTAATCTCATTGAGAGTTGCAAAATATTTGAAGAGATAAACAGGGTGGTGCAATTAAATCTTGTTCCCTCATTGGTGAATCTCGAAGCAGGAGAGGACAATTTTAAAATGAAGCATTGTGATTTATGACCAGGATGAGAACTATTAATTTTTATCTTAACCTTGAGAAGTCTCGCTATTCACCACTACAGTGAGCCTTGGATATTTGGTCTTTGAATGCATCACTATCAGCCTGACCCGCCGACAATAACTACATTACTACGGACCTGACCCCTCACACTTACCACCTTAATTTCAGCGTGAACCCCTCAAACTTACTGCATCACTATCCATCTGGCGCCCTCACATTTACTACGCCACTTTCACTTCGGGACCCTCATTTTGACTGTGTCACTATCAGCCTGACTGACAAACACTTACTTTGTCACGATCAGTCACGTCCTTACACTTCCTATGTTACTATTATCCTGACTCCTTACACTTACTGTGTCACTATCATCCTGAGCGGCTCACACTTACTGCATCACTAGCACACCAACACTCTCACCTTTACTGCGTCACTATCAGCCTGAAACCTCACACGTAATGCATCACTATTAGCCTGACCCGCTCACACGTTTTGCGTCACTACCACCCTGACCCCCTCACAATTGCTGTGTCGCTATTAGCCTGAGCCCCTCACTATCACGCTGATCAAGCTCACAATTACAGCAGCACTATCAACCTGACCCCCTCACACTTTCTCTGTCATTATCACCCTGACCCTCACACACGTAATGCATGACTGTCACACTGAGACACTCACATTTTCTGCGTCGTTATCAGCCAGACCCGCTGGCACACAGCGTCACTATCAACCTGGCCCCTCACACTTGCATGTCTCAATATCAGCGTGAACCCCTCACACTTACTGCATCACTGTCCATCTGCCATCCTCACACTTACTGCACTAGTTTCACCTTGACATCCTCATTTTTACTGCGTGACTATCAGCCTGACAACCACACACATATTGCGTCACTATCAGTGACGCCCTCACACTTCCGATGTTAATATCACACTCAGTCCTAAAACCTACTGCGTCACTATCAGCCTGATTCCATCACACATTTTGTGTCAGTATCAGACTGACGCCTCACGCTTAACATGTTACTAAAACTCTGCCCCATCACACTGATTCCATCACTATCAGCCTGACCCCTCAGACGTACTGCGTCAATATCACCCTGACCCACTCACACTTTTTGTATCAGTTTCAGACTGATGCCTCGCACTTACTATATGACTAAAACTCTCCCCCTCTCACTGACTGTGTCACTCTCAGCCTGACCGCTTCATACTTACTGCGTCAATATCAGTCTGACCCCTCAGACTTACTGTGTCACTCGCACCCTGACCTCCTCACATTTACTGTTTCGCAATCACCCTGACCCACTCACACAGTCTTTGCCATTTTCACCTTGCCGGCCTTATTTTTATTGTGTCCCCAACAGCCTAACCGCCACACACTTATTGCGTCACTTTCAGTCACGCTCTCACACTTCCCATGTTACTATCACCCTGAATCCTTACACTTATTGTGTCACTATCAGGCTGACGCCTCACACTTACTGTGTCACTATCAGCCTGACTCCATCACATTTATTGTGTCAGTATCAGACTGACGCCTCACACTTATCTTGTCACTAAAACACTGCCCCGTCACATTGACTGTGTCATTATCAGCCTGACTCCATCACACTTACTGCTTCAATATCGCAAGCCCCTCTCTCACTTACGAAGTCATTTACACCCTAACACCCCACACTTGCTGTGGCACTATCACACTGAGGGCCGTACACTTAGTGTCACTGTCATCCTGACCCCTTACACTTACTGCATCACTGTCACTCTGGTATCTCACATCCACTGTGTCACTATCATCCTGAGCCGCTTACACCTATTGTGTCACTATCACTTTGACCCCAACACACTAACTGCATCAATATCAGCCTGGCCATTTCACACATACTGCGCCACCACAAGGCTGACTCCCTCACATATACTGCATCACGATCAGGCTTACCCACTCATGCTAACTGCGTCACTATCACCCTGACTCCCCACTCTTACTGCGTCAAGATCATTGTGCCGCCATACACTTACAGTGTAACTATCATCCTGACAACGTCACATTTACTGCGTCAAGATCAGCCTGATCCCTCAAACTTAATGTATCACTATCAGCTTCAACACTCTCATTTACTGCGTCACTTCTAGCACTACCCCTGCACACTTACTACATCCCTAACCGCCTTACGCCCTCGCATTTACTTCATCACTATCAGCCTGAGACACTCACACTTACAGCTTTATTACAACCTGGCCCTGTGAGTGCATCTTCATCAATGTCACCCTGACCCCTTGCCCATACTGCGTCACTATAAGCCTAGCCCCTCAAATGTTCTGCGTCACTATCACACTGACATCTCACACTCACTGCGTCACTATCACCCTGACCTCTCACAATTACTGCATCACTACAACCTGACTCCCTGAAAGCATCTGCGTCACTGTCACCCTGACCCCATCACACTTGCCATGTCACTATCACAATGACACATTCACACAGTCTGCTTCACTGTCATCCTGACACCTCACACTCACTGGATCACTACCATCCTCCCCCTCATACTGACCTGTCACTATCATCCAAAGCCGCTCACACTTATTGCGTTCCTATCACTCTGCTCCCAACACACTTACTGCGTCACTATCAGCCTGACACTCGCACACTTCCCGCATCACTTTCAGCCTGAGGCCTCACAATTTCACCATGTCTGTCAGTCTGACTCGTCACAGTTTCTGCATCACTATCACCCTGTCAGTTAACACTTACTGGCCAGTATTAGCCTGACGCCCTGAACATACTGCATCAATATCAGCCTGAACACTCACACTTACTCTGTCACCATCACGCTGAACCCCTCACACTCACTGCGTCACTATCACCTTGTCTCCTCTCACTTCCTGCATTAGGATCACTCTGACTCACCGACACTTACTTCATCAGTATCAGCCTGACACCTCACACATACTGTGACATTATCAGCCTGACCCCACCATACTTGCTGCGTCTCTATCAGCCTGACCCGCTCAAACTTACTGCTTCACCATCAGACCGACCCCTCACACTTACCGCATCACTAACAGCCTGACACCTCACACTTACTGCGTCACTATTCCCCTAACACCTCACTTTTATTGGCCACTATCAGCCTGACACCCTCAACTTACTGTGTCACTACCAGTCTGAACGCACACACTTCCTCCCTCACTATCACCCTGACTGTCTCACACACACTGCGTCAGTCTCTGCCCGACCCCATCACACTTACTACGTCACTATCACCCTGTCCCCTCCCAATTTATGCGTCAGGATGAGCCTGACACAGTAACACTTACTGCATCACTATCAGCCTGATCTCCTTCCAATTACTGCGTCACTATCAGCCTGACCACTCACTCTTACTGCGTCAATGTCACAGTGACCCCTCACATGAAGTGCTTCACTATCACCCTGACCACCTCACACTTTCTGCATCACTATTGATCTGATCCCTCAGACTTACTGCATCACTATAACTCTGACCCCCCGCGCTGCGTAACTATCGGCCTGATCCACATCACTACCACGCTGACACCTCACCCTCATTGTGTCACTATCATCCTCACTCCATCACACTTATTGAGTCACTGTCAGCCTGATCCCTTGTAATGGAAAATTATCAGTTTTGGTGAAATCTGTGAAAGCATGGTTGAAACAAAGAAGTATGGACCTAACTTTGCAAAAAGACAGAAAAAATGTAAAGTTCAACCTAATTTTCAGCTGATTCTCAAGGTCAATATTCTATTATATCAGCAGTCAATGAATTAGAAAAAGCAACTCCATTTGTGGAAAGGAACTCGACTGATCCAGGTTCCTGGCTTGAGGTGTGATGAGGCAAGATGATATATAGTATAAAGGGAATATGTGAAAACCGTCAGGCGTCCATTTTATGAGGCGTCTTGCAAATGTGTCGGGTCCATTCTGCAAATTTCAAAAATAAACTTTTTCTTTCCTCTTGGTAGCATTTGCATCGGGTCGATTGAAATTCCACGTCAGTAAACTCGGGGGCTCGCCTGGGACCCTGCAACTGGGTAAGATTTTGAAGATTCCCAGGAGGTGTACACGCCACTGCCGTGAAGGTCTTTCACTTTGTTTCGAGCGCTGAATTGGCCCCTTTGAGTGAGAAGACTGGGGATAAGTGGATCGCCCCAGAGTCGCGTTCCGAATCGAATAGGGTCAGGGTAAGAATTGTGGCTAAATCCGACATAGAGACTCGTTTGAAGAGAATAGATGAACCAGGAAGAGGGACCAGTGAACTCACGTGCGGTATTCGAGTAATACTCAACTGTAGAGAGTTTAAGAGACAGCAACATTAACGGTGGTTTGAGACTTGGAGCCACCATGGGCAGCGTTGGAGTCACCAAAGCTGTACCGATTACGTGGGTTCTTGGTTTTTGAAAACCAAGGCAATGAGGCGGTCGCGCCCAATGAGACGGGACCTCCGGAGGTAAAAGCAAGTTATATTGGCCAAGAGAAGATTATGGTATCGTGAGAGAGAGAGAGAGAGAGAGAGAGAGAGAGAGAGAGAGAGAGAGAGAGAGAGAGAGAGAGAGAGAGAGAGAGATAGACAGATAGACAGACGGAGAGACAGACAGAGAGAGATGAACACTTTTCCAATATCCATGAAAATCAGCTCCAGCAAGCGCAAACAAAAAGAGGGTCGACAGACAACTCGGAATGGTCAAGAAAAAATAGAATATATGCTGAATAATTATGGCCCAGTTTCTGAAAAACAGTTGAAAATGTAAATCAAGGAATGTGTTTATCTGGAGGAAGGAAGTTTTAGTAATATTCAGTTGCAAATGCTGAGGTCACCGTTGGAGGAGAGAGAGAAGGAGAAACGGAAGGGTAAAATAGAACCTGTGAATTGGAGTGCTTATCACATGTTGAAAGCTGAGCCTCATTTCAGGGAAAGAAAATCTCGAAATAAAGAAAGATCAAGTACACGTACAAACACCAGCGCACATGCACAGACACACGGAAAACAACCTAATGAAGCTGGACAGTGTCTTAAGACTGGATCAGATCCTGACCTTAATAGGTGCCCTCGAAGAGCTGCAGCCCCCCTACGAGATCCACTTCACGAAGATTCCAAGTCAACGGTCGCCGCCTCAGGGTCCGCTGAATCACCAACAGCATATCGTACCCACAATCAATTGAAGCATGAATCCCTAAAGAAGTCGAGACAATGTCCCAGTACCTTTAGCGCCTCACGAAAGTCGATAACGTCTATTGTGGACTGATACCACCCAAGGACATAACGACGGCAGAGATCACACCGTATGAGACCCACCTGAGGAGCAGCTTCATTAATGGAATGAAGTACGAAACAACAAAATAGGTACTAATATACGTGTATTACCTGGGACACGGGAAAGTTGAATTAGATATAACAATACGTGATACATGCTGAAAAACTACTGGCTCAAGAGAACCACAACCGGAAATTAAAGATGGAACATCAATCACATGAACCTCAGCTTATTATGATGCAAATGGTCGTTAGGCCATTGGAGAGAGGAACTGCGGGAAAAGAGAGAGGCACAGGTGGAGTTCGCAAAAGAGGAAGGGATCGTGAAAGTGCGCTTGCAGAGATAAATCTGGCTGGTGCTTTTTTTTGTGGAGCAATGGACCACTGGTCAAGACAGTGCCCACACAGACAGCCTCAATTGATCCTGGAGGCTGGACAGCATGGTGACTGACAGGGGACGACTGAGGTTGAGGTGGGCAGGCCACAAGGTACAGGTTAACCTCTTTCCTTTATACTTGGCAACGAAGAATCCCTAATGCTAATCACTTCTACTAACCTAACGGGCACTGAGATGTATCCCAACTCTATATTGAACATTGAGATTGCAAAGTGTGGACAATGTGTTCAATATGACAATGATGCGTATATGTCGATACCTACCTCTATGTTATATGTGGAAGGTACACCAGTTACCCTTTTGGTAGATGCATAGCCAGCATATTCACTCCTCAAATCAAGACAGTTCAGAGAGTTGACGCCAATAAAGATGAGTAGAATGTTCCTGAACTCAATGGAGGCATCAGGCATCGTGATATGGGAGAGTTTTACCGCACCCATATTGTGTGAAATCAGTAATGTGTATCCATTCTAATTCTCAATTTTGTTAGCGGAATTCTGTCCTTTACATTTGATGGCTCGGGATCTCAAAGTGAGACTGGGGTTGTATTTGCTCAGTACTCCGACGGGCTTGCGGGTAATTCAAAGGGAGAATTCACAAGTGTAAACTGTAAAATACAACCCAAGACCCCTGGTGTATGTCTATGAGTGGCGAGTAAGCCAGAGAGCAATGAGTTCAGTGAGCAATTCACTCGCCCTGGAAGCAGGAAACCATGTTAATCCTATTAACACCGATGTTTTTTTGCGGGAATATGCTGCACTGCACAGCACACATACACCACGGTAGCCCTGAGGAAGCATTAGAGAAGTATTGGTTCAGGAGATTGGTTAAACCAGGTCAGTTGTTATTGTGCGAATTTTATTGAAGAGATGACAGATGTGCAGTCAGTGTGATCTTATGTAAAGTACCTGCGACGGCAAGTAAACTCTATATTTTTGATGTGGAAGGCTATGCTCCCCGCGTGTCACTGGCGAAGGTGTCCAGTGACTGGTGGCAAGATTTGGGGCCATGGGTACTAAAGGCATAAAGAACGAAATGTTGGATGTTCTGGGACGATGTGGGTATGTGGTTCAATGCAGATGCGCGGACATATAGGAAGAAATTAATTTGTCTAACTCAGGCAATAGAACAGTCTAGCTAACCCGCTCTCGCCCTGAAGAGCCTAGAAGGCTGGCCTGGTGTTTCCCTAAGATAAACTTCTCAGACCCAAGATTAATAACGGTCCCTACTGAATTATGGGTAAAAGGCAAACATGATGTGGGGCATATACGAGGTTGTGAACCAATACGAGTGACCACGAAGTCGGAGTACCGTCCTTGCAGGGCACAATACCCGTTAAAACCCGAGGCCATGGACGTAGTTACTCCAGTCTTTCAGTCCTTTCCAAAGGCTAGAAAGATAATCCCCTGTGTAAACTCAACGGTGAGAACTCCCATTTTTCTGATCAAAAAGGCAAAAATTCCAAGTGAACCAGAGGAATGCAGGTTTGTTCAAGACCTGCAGGCAGTCAATAACAGTGTTGTCCCGCGCGCATCAAATGTTCCCAAAACCTATACTGTATTAGTTCAATTTCCACGGGACAGTAAATGGTTCCCTGCTGTGGATTTAGCAAATACATTCTTTAGTGGAATGGTGCATCCAGATAGTCAATTCTGGTTCGCTTTTTCATTCAAAGGCAAATCTTATGAGTTCACACGACTTTGTCAATGTTACTGTGAGTCACCCACCATATATAATGAGACTCTACGCAGGAGACTGGAGACTCTTGTTTTAACCCCGAGGTCTGCTATTCTGCAATCCGTAGATGATTGCTTAATAGTAGCACCGAAAGAGGAACAATGTGAGAAGGATTCCCTTGCATTGCACGAAGGAAGGGCACAAAGCCAGTCTCGCAAAGCTTCGATTTATGCAACAACAGGTGAAGGTCTCCGGTCACTTAATATGTGAACAAGGGAAGACCATTGGTCAAGACAGAGTGCAAGTAATTCAGCAAATTCCAAGGCCTCACATCAGGAAAAAATTGCTATCCTTTTTGCGCATACGCTCCTACTGAAGAACGTTTATCCCACATTACACTAATCTTGAGGTGCACCGAAGTGACATGGCCCATGGAAAAGGGTAGCAGAACCAAGGTCCATTGCAATGGATCCCAGCGGCCGAGTTGAATTGAAAAAGACGTTTCAAAGTACACCTACACTGGGGATTCCGAATCCAAACAAGCCTTCTGTCAAATGGTAGATGAAAAACATGGCTGCATGACATCTGTGTTGTTGCAGGATTATGGGGGAAAATTCAGGCTGGCAACTTATTTTTCGGCTAAGCCAGACCTCGTAGCGGCAGGATTGCATAAATGCCTGCGAGCTGTGGTTGCGATTTAACCAAACTGATCGCACATGCATTATCCTTCCTGCTTTCCGAGCAAAAGACAGCACATACGTCGGCAGCACTTCTTGGAGAAGCCTAACATTGCAATAAAACGATGTAATGTCCTTAATGCTGCTAGTCCTCTCACGAGAGAAGGAGACGGAGACCCACATGATTGTATCGCTGTAATTAATGAAATGTTCTGCCCAGACAAGACTTGCAGAATTCACCACTTCAGAAGCCAAATATGGCGGGGTTTTTCTTGTGGATGGGTCAGCATTCAGGAGCAAGGAGTTAGGCCAGAATTGTATTGGGTATGCTTTAGTAACTACCCATTGAGGTGTTCAAAGCGGGATCACTCCTTCTCAACTGTCAGCGCAAGCAGCGGAGCTGGTTGCCTTGACTGAGTCATGTAAATTGGCTAACAGAAAGACAGCGAATATTTAACCGATAGCAGATTCGCATTCGGAGTTGCACATGATGTTGGAACCCTATGGAAATACAGGGATTTCTTGACCTTCACCGGAAAACCCACCACACACCGTGATCAGATTTCTGACCTTTTGGAAGTGGTCCTATTGCCTAAATCAATCGCTGTGTGTAAATATGAAGACCACACGAAAAATAACGATTCCGTTTTTCAAGGAAATGCAAGGGCAGACTCAGCGGGAAGGACGGCAGCCCAGCATCTGATAAATGATCAGTTTGACATGGGAGTGACAAAAATCCTCACCCCAACAGCAGACGTACGGGAGTCACAGTCGAAGTCCAGGTTTGAAGACACGTTTGAATGGGAAAAAGCAGAGTGCAGTTTGAGGTAAGGGGTATGGTGTGGCCCCAATGTTAAACCTTTTCTACCACGATCATTATTTCCATTCTATGCCAAACTGACACACGATAAGAAACATGTGTCAAAAGAGGGGACATATGACAGCAATTCAGCACATTGGTACACTGAGGGATTTACTCATTACTTCCAGAAATATTGTGAACGATGTGTTATCTCTGCCACAATAATGTGGGGAGGGGAATACACATGAGTCATGTAGCACTTCCGAAACCCCAAAAACAATTTGAACATATACAAATGGATTTGACCGAACTAACACCCTGCAAAGGAAAACGGTATTGTCTGGTAATAGGTGATATGTTTTCCAAATGGGTACAAGCGTTCCCCACGGCAAAACAGAATCCCAGTGCCATAACCAAAGCTTTCCTAACTGAAATAATTGCGAGATGAAGCATCCCTGAGAGGCTTAGTAGTCCCAAGGTTTGTGAAAGTTTATCGCTCAGGTTGACGTTTAGGGTGTAGGTTTGCTCACTTGCTGTAGGTTTGTTATCCAGACGTTTCATTACCTGGCTAGGTAACATCATCAGTGGCGACCTCCAAGTGAAGTGAAGTGAAGATGTTGTCTCCTGCTTTATATTTATATGTTTGCTATGGATGGGGTTCCTGGGGTTTGTGGTGATATCATTTCCTATTCGTTTTCTGAGGGGTTGACAGATGGTAAATCGATCGATGTGTTTGTTTATGGCGTTGTGATTGGAGTACGAGACCTCTCGGAATTCTCTGGTGTGTCTGCATATACAGCAAACCGACAAACACTGACCAAATACTTAACTACACCAGCAACCATCCCAACACGCAAAAAGAAAGCTGTATCAGAACACTATTCCAACGAACCACCACACATTTCAGCACAGACGAACTTCAGAAAACAGAGGAGAACCACCTATAAAACGTATTCAAGAAGAACGGATACTTAAAAAATACAGTCCACAGATTCCTCAGGAACAAAACACGACAAGTAGACCTAACACAGCCAGAAACCCTATCGACCTTTTGATACATCAATGAAGTCTCAGAAGTGGCAGCCAGACTATTAAGACCCCTCGGAATCCCACCAACAGTCTCAAACAAAACTAACAAATTTAAAAGACCCAGTACAACACATGGGCAAAACCAACGTAATCTACAAAATTCCATGCAAGGACTGCCACAAACAATACGTAGGACAGACAGGAAGAAAGTTAGCCACCAGGATACAGAACACCAGCTAGCCACAAAAAGACACGACCTCTCTCCCTAGTAGCCATTCACACGGATGAAATGTAAACACCATTTCGACTGGACAACACATCTATCCTGGGACAGGCTCAGCAAAGACATGCCAGAGAATGCCTTGAGGCCTATCACTCCAACCGCAACGCCATAAAAAAAACATATATCTCGATAGCATCTATCAACCCCTCAGAAAACGAACAGGAAATGGCATCACCACGAACCCCAGGAACCCCATCCTGGACAAACATATATGTAGAAAGCAGGAGACAACAGCTTCTCTTCACTTGGCGTTCGTCACTGATGATGTTACATGGGAACATAGAACATAGAAAAATACAGGGCAGTACAGGCCCTTTGGCCCTCGATGTTGCGCCGATCCAAGCCCACTTAACCTACACTAGCCCACTAACCTCCATATGCCAAGTAATGAAACGTCTAGATATCAAACCTACAGCTCAGCGAGCAAACCTACACTCTAGGCTTAGTAGTGACAGTGGGACACCATTTGTCCATAATGCCCTAGAGCAGATTAGTGAGTTTTTGGGAATAAACATGGGATAACACTGTGCCTACCACCAAACGAGCGGTAGGGCAGCGGAAAGAGAAAATTCTACCTTAAAAAATATATTGAGAAAATGCTGTGAGGAACTAGGGATGACATGGACAAAGGCACTTCCAATTGTGCTAATGTGTATGAGATCTAGGAGGAGAGGGAGAGCTAACCTTAGCCCGTTTGAAATTTTGTTTGGTAGGCCGCCAAACACAGGAATTGTCCCGAGACGTAAGGACAGCCAGATAACAGGCCACTGTGAGGATGAGGTGTTGTGTTACTGCATGAAACTCTCGACACTTCTGTCCCAAATACAGAATCAACTGAAGACAGCACTACCCCAATCAGCAGAAGGGAAGATGTACGATCTATAACCTGGAGCCTGAATAGTGGCAAGAGACTTCAGGAGGGAACACAGGAAGGCGAAGAGGTGGCTGGGACCGTTTCAAGTACCCCTTACAGCACAGATAGCTGTTAAGGTCGCCGGAACAGCCACGTGGATACACGCCCGCCATTACAAACTTGCAGCTGGGACTGAGGAGACATCGCACAACACCAAAACCAATTTACAGCAAGTATATATGAGAAGACTTAAGCAAATGTGGGGCTGCCACAGTTCACACTGTTGGCAAGCGCCCTGGTAGGACTATTCATAAGGGCAGGGGCGTCTTGGATGCAGCAGCTGACGGTAATCTTAACTGATAGGACGAAGTGGATCTTTAAATGCGACCCATAGCCGTGCAGTAACAAGGACGACTATAAATTGGATAATTAAGATTTATGCAGGGATCCATGCCGCTCCGGTGACTGGCATTTAGTAGTAGCCACCACGGCAAAAGGGGCACCTGACATGGGAAATAGATATTCTATGATCAAAGTAAGACTCAGAAGAGCAATGAGGGAGTCTCGTGGTGTGGAATAGATCGATCCTTCTCCGACATCTGTAGACAGGTGAATATAGTGATGCAGTCGCCCCACCCCCGCCCTCCGAGATGCAGTGCAGAATGTACTACAGACGATAGGAGCAGTGGAGCATTGCAACCAGATCATGGACCTAACCCCAAGCCGGGTAAAGGGCATTAATGACACACCCCAACCCGAAGGGAGACGGCCGTGGCGAGAAAGCGAATTTAAAGTAGGCGTGGAATTTGCTTGCTGGATATAAATCGCATAAATGCGACGCCAGTATTTTGGGAGCTGCGAAAGGCCATTACTAGATGTGAAGGGAACAGAGCATGTGATTTGGTCATAAGACAAAACGAGAGATTAGACGTTGGCTACACTTGTTGGATATGTTTGCACACAGCCCAAAGGTAGACTGCCCAGCAAATTACTGAGAGCCTGGCGAGAAATGCCAGCTGTCTGCTTCCACGGGAGGCGACTAGCCTGACCGTGATATTGGGGGGGCAATTTGGGCAAATCTCGTGTCACCACCTGAACTGCAGGCTAACTACAGCCCCAAGCCTGACACGCTACCGTCCACAGCATTCCAGATAGTGGATTGCAGGGAATAAACGTGCATTTGCACCAATCGGGGAGATTCTTTTTGGATATCTCCCAGTGTACCTTGATGCTGTACTTGAACAATGACTCTTGTACAGCAACATACACAAATGATACGACAATAAACATTGCTTGTTCCTTTATCAATGGTCGGACCATGAGCGGCATGGTGGCAAAATGGTTAGCATTGCTGCCTCACAGTGCCAGGGACCCCGGTTTAATTCCCGCCTCAGGCGACAGACAGTGTGTGGTTTGCACATTCTCCCTGTCACTGCGTGAGTTTCCTTCCAGTCACCAGGTGTGCAGGTAGGGTGAATGGGCCATGCTAAATTGCCCGTAGTGTTAGGTGTTAGGTAAATGTATGGGTGGGTTGCGCTTCCGCTTGTGTGAGTGGACTTGTTGGGCGGAAAAGCCTGTTTCCACACTGTAAGTAATCTAATCTAATCAGGATGGCAGGTATAATATGGGCAGGTGGCGAGAAAGGGTACCACCACTCCCCCGGGGAGAAAGGGGTGCTGCTACACTGCGATACTGTCCACCAACACAACAGCGTTCGCCCTAAAAGGCAGCAATTGCCGAACTCGAAGGGGCATCCCTCTGCATTGGAATGGGTACACACTCGCAGAACATCCTCGCATATGGTGTATTCGCAAATGAGACGGAGGAAGGCCTAGCACTCATTAACACTGAGTTAATGGCAGTTAGGAAGCAGTGACACAAAATCGATTAGTACTAGACATCCTGACGGCCGAGAGAGGGGGCGTCTGCAAAACGTTAGGTACCTCGTGCTGTATTAAAGTTCCTGATGAGTCCCAAAATATTACTGGTTTAATAAATGTTATGAAAGCAGCTAAATGACCGCCTCCACGAGCAGATGACTCCTCCTCCAATGGTTCACGTCCCTTAAGGAGGATGGGGGTAATGGACCCTTATCGTTCTACTAGTTGTAGGACTGGTCTTACTCATACTGCTTTGAATAAGACCCTAGTGGTGTACCTGCTTACACCACTTGCTTATAAATGCAGTAGGATACGAAATGTTAAACTATCAGTGGCCCCAAAGAAGGAAGATCCGATTGCTTGTCCACACCCCACAGCGACGTTGACGAATGTGACGTGTGAAGATGGGCTGTGTATCGGGCAACTCAGGCAGCATCCAACGAGCAGCGAAATCAACGTTTCGGGCAAAAGCCCTTCATCAGGAATAAAGGCAGTGAGCCTGCAGCATGGAGACTCCCTGAGATTCTTGTCGGGAGAGGAGGAAAACTCTGTTTGGTTTTGCAAATATCTTTCGATGCCCAGAACAGTTTTGTCTGATACCTAGATATATTACCATCACCACTGGGTCAGTTTCAGGACTTTTCAAACATTTCTCACTTACACCTTGTAGGGGTGAATTGTAAAATATCTCAATTTAAAGAACATGTAATAAATTCATCGCATCGCCTTACAGATGACTTGGTAAGAGTTGCTTGGATGCAGTTGCAGTGGAAATATTCTTTAAGGTGTACACTCGGTGTAACGAATAATCTTCAAAGACAAATCACTTTCACATTGCAGAGAGAGTACAGATATTACTCAGGAACATTCGCCACTCTGAGTGTCCTCAGTACAATTATGATCCTCCCTATACCCAACTGTGTGTGTTGTAGTGCATGTGCAGATGGTGCTGTCAGTTTGGATGGTGCTATGATCTACCTCCCTCTCCCCAATTCCTAGACTGAATCCCTTATGGTTTTCTCCCTCCACTACCATCAATGCAGTAAAGTGTGAAGACCAGCAGAGGCGGACATTGCATCACTTTAAACACCACAGACGCTGGCAGATCCGCTGTGCACACGGATACGCACAGAGACACGCACATACACAAACATATGCATATAGATGCACAGGCACACATAGAGATTGGTGCAGTCACACAGATACTAAAGCACACAGAGAGAAATGCCAATACACTGATGCACATGCACACACAAATATACAGGCATCAGTACAGACACACCACAAACACTGACACACTGACTTTTATACAGACATGCAGAATCTGCCAGTATTTATTTTTCGCGTGGTGTCTTTCTCAATATATCACTCGATAATGTGGTGTGTGCCAAAATTTCTGTTGATCCCTTGGGATTCCTCTGCATCCTCACTATAGCTTCTACATCTTTCCTATAACAAGGCAACCAGAACTGAACACAATGTTCTAAGTGTGCTGTTACGACACAGTAATGAACCCGTTTGTGAATTAAACCAAACACCCAGAAAAGCTAACCTGGCCTTATAATCTGTTAAAGCAACCACCCTCCTCCTCTAACCAAAAACAAAGTACATGTGCCACAGCTTGGAAAGTTAACGAGCTTTTTATTCCTTATTTTTTTTTCAACAGTCTCTTTGTCAATTTAGACTAGTGGGAATGGAGGTTAGGGCAATTGAATGTTCCTCCTGCAGAATGTGGGAGGTTAGGGTCATCACCAGTGTCCCTGCTGCCTACATCTGCTGGTAGTGCACCTGACTCCTTGAAAATCGCGTTAGGGAATTGGAGCTGGAGCTGCGAGAACTTCGGATCATTCGGGAGGCAGTGGGCGTTATTGAGAGGAGTTACAGGGAGGTAATCACTCCTCAGGTACGAGAAAAAGGTAAATGGGTTACAATCAGGGGACCGAAAGGGAACCGGAAAGCAGTGCAGGGATCCCCCGTGGCCATTCACCTCAACAATAAATATACAGTTTTGGATACTATAGCGGGGACTTACCAGGGGAAAGCAGTGGGGTCGAGGGATCTGGCCCAGCGTCTGTCCCTGCTGCTCAGAAGGGAAATGGGAAGAGGAGCTGAGCAGTAGTCACTGGGGACTCCATAGTTTGGGGGACAGATAGGAGGGTCTGTGGGGACGAGAGACACTCACGGTTGGTGTGTGGCCTCCCAGGTGCCAGAGTTCGTGATGTCACTGATCGTGTTTTGGGGATCCTTAAGGGGGAGAGGGAGCAGTCCCAAGTCGTGGTCCACATAGGCACCAACGACATAGGTAGGAAGAGAGATGGGGATTAAAGGCAGAAATTCAGGGAGCTAGGATGGAAGCTTCGAGCTAGGACGAACAGAGTTATTGGCTCTGGTTTCTTGCCCGTGCCACCTGCTAGTGAGGCAAGGAATAGGGAGAGAGAGAAGGTGAACACGTGGCTGCAGGGATGGTGCAGGAGGGAGGGTTTTGGATTCTTGGATAATTGGGGCTCTTTCTGGAGTAGATGGGACCTCTACAAGCAGGATTGGCTTCATCTGAACTGGAGGGGTACCAATATCCTGGGGGGGAGTGGAATTCGCTAAGGCTATTGGGGTGGGTTTAAATTAATCCAACAGGCGGATGGGAACCAAAATTGTGGTTCAAGTATAGAAAGGGTTGAGAGTAGGGAGGTCTAAAATCAAGTTTCAGGGAAGCAAGATGGCACCGGCAAGCAAGAAGTTGGTTTGAAGTGTGTCCACTTCAACGCCAGGAGCACCCGGAATAAGGTGGGTGAACTTGCAGCAAGGGTTGGTACCTAGGACTTCAATGTTGTGGCCATTTTGGAGACATGGATAGAGCAGTGACAGGAAAAGATGTTGCAGGTTCCAGGATTTAGATGTTTCAGTAAGAACAGAGAAGATGGTAAAAGAGGGGGAGATGTTACATTGTTGGTCAAGGACAGTATTGCAGTTGCAGACAGGATGATTGAGGACTCGTCAACTGAGGTGGTATGGGCTGAAGTGAGAAACAGGAAAGGAGAGGTCACCCAGTTGGGAGTTTTCTATAGGCCTCCGAATAGTTCCAGATATGTAGAGGAAAGGATAGCAAAGATTATTCTCGATAGGAGTGACAGAGACAAGGTAGATGTAATGGGGAACTTCAAATTTTGAAATATTGACCGGGAACACTATAGTGTTTTGTCAGATTTTGTCCAGTGTGTGCAGGAGGTCTTCCTGACACAGTATATAGACTGGCCAACAGGGGGCGAAGCCACATTAGTTTTGATACTTGGTAATGAGCCTGGTCAGGTGTTAGACTTGGAAGTAGGTGAGCACTTTGGTGATAGCAATCACAATTCTGCTACGTTTAAAATAGTGATAGAAAGGGATAGGTGTATACCACTGGGCAAGAGTTACAGCTGGGGGAAATGCAATTACGATGCCATTAGGCAAGATTTAGGAAGCATATGATGGGGAAGGAAACTGCTGGGGATGGGCACATTAGAAATGTGGAGCTTATTCAAGGAAAAGCGACTGTGTGTCCTTGATATGTATGTACCTGTCAGGCAGGGAGGAAGCTGTAGAGTGCTTTAGCGGTGGTTTACGAATGAAGTGGAATCTCTGGTCAAGAGGAAGACGGTGACTTATGTTAAGATGGGATGTGAAGGCTCAGTTAGGGCACTTGAGGGTTACAAGGTAGCCAGGAAAGACCTAAAGAGAGAGCTTTGGAATGCTTTGCCTGCAACAGTTGTAGATTCGCCAACGTTAAGCACATTTAAGTCGTCATTGGACAATAATATGGACGTACATGGAATAGTGTAAGTTAGATAGGCTTCAGATTGGTATGACAGGTTGGCACAACATCGAGGGCTGAAGGGCCTGTACTGCGCTGTAGTGTTCTATGTTCTATGTTCCCCTATCTCCTCCGACTCCTGGTGCAAGTTCTCTCCACTATCCTCATGAGCCCTACACTCACTAAAGCAATCATCTTGTTCCTCACAAAAGTATAGAACATTTTAAGTTTTACTTTAATCCTACTCACCAAGTCTTTTTCATGCCAGCTTCTCGCTCTCCTGAGATTATTCTTCACTTCCTTCCTGACTACCTTGTAACCCTCTAGAGCCTTGTCTGATCCTTGCCTACTTAACCCTAAGTCATTTTCCTCCTTCCTCTTGAGATATTCTACATCCATTGATACAATGGAGATATGGAGCTGCAAATGGATTGGAGCTGCACATCCCGTCACTTCCAGCATGGGCTGCAGGTTTCCCCTCGCTGGGCTGTGATCTAACAGTGTTACTGAACAATGCACTGGGGTGGTGTGCACAGCTCTACATGCTAGTAGGGTAACTGCTCCTGGTTTACAGATCCATGCCCTGGTGTGGTGTACACTGCTCTACATGCTGGGAGGGTACATGCTCCTGGTTTGCATAACAATCCACTGCTGTTCAATGCATAGCTCCCAGTGCTGGAGAGGCAGTTCATGGACTGGTGTGGTCTGCACAGATTGCTGGGTTGTATTGAGCAGTACACTGGCCTGGCCTGAACACTGCTACATGCTGCACAGATATATCATCTAGATTATGGTGTCTGATTCTGTGACGTGCATTTCAGCTGAATTGTCACCACATTTACTTTATATTCTTAGTTTTGTTATTGGACCTGAGAAAGTACTACTCATCCAGTTAATCCCATTTGTCTGAGAAGAGCCACGTTTACTGAACTTGTCGATCAAGTAATCATCCAATTATAACATGAATATCCGTCCTTCTGTACCTGAACCTGGCCGTTGGTGCTCACTTCCTGGAATCCCGGGGAAATCATTATGAAGCTCAGAAACAATGTGCAAAACGTATGGCTCGTGGTCTCCTGTACGTCCCGGCTGTGGGTCCCATTTGGATCCCTAGTGTATCGAGAGCTGGCATTGCGAAGCTCAGAAACAATGAAACGGTATGTGTCAGACTGCTGTTCACTTCCGGTGTGTTCCATGTGGTAGTCCATAGACAGGGGTGTGTGTGCTGGGCTGTTGTTCACTTCCAGGTGTGTTCCATGTGGTAGTCCATAGACAGGGAGGTGAGTGCTGGGCTGTTGTTCACTTCGTGGTGTATCTCATGTGGTACTCCATGGACAGGGGTGTGTGTTTGACTGTTGTTCACTTCCCGGTGTGTCATATATCATACTCCATAGACAGGGAGGCGTGTGCTGGGCTGTTGTTCACTGCATGGTGTGCCCCATGTGGTGATCCATGTACAGGGGTGTATGTGTTTGACTGTTGTTCACTTCCCGGTGTATCTCATGTCCTGCTCCATGGGCGGGGGGGTGTGTGTTTGGCTGCTGATCACTTCCCAGTGTGCCCCATGTCGTGATCCATGGACAGGGAGGTGTGTGTGTGCTGCGCTATTGTTCACTTCCCGGTGTGTCCCATGTGGTGACCCATGGACAGGGGTGTGTGTGTGCTGCGCTATTGTTCACTTCCCGGTGTGTCCCATGTGGTGATCCATGGACAGGGGTGTGTGTGTGCTAGGCTATTGTTCAATTCCCGGTGTGTGCAATAAGGTGCTCCATGGACAGGGGTGTGTGTGTGCGGGACTATTGTTCACTTCCTGGTGTGTCCCATGCGGTGATCCATGGACAGGGGTGTGTGTGTGTGCTGGGTTATTGTTCACTTCCCTGTGTGTCCCATGTGGCGATCCATGGACAGGGAGTTGTGTGCTGGGCTATTGTTAACTTTCCAGTGTGTCCCATGTGGTGATCCACGGACAGGGAGGCGTGTGTGTGCGGGACTATTGTTCACTTCCCCGTGTGTCCCATGTGGTGATCCATGGACAGGGGTGCGTGTGTGCTGGGCTATTGTTCACTTCCCCGTGTGCCCCATGTGGTGATGCATGGACAGGGAGGTGTGTGTGGCCTGGGCTATTGTTGACTTCCCGGTGTGTCCCATGTGGTGATCTATGTACAGGGGTGTGTTTTAGTTGGGTTATTGTTCACTTCTCAGTGTGCCCCATGTGGTGATCCATGTACAGGGGTGTGTGTGCTGGGCTTTTGTTCACCTCCCGGTGTGTCCCATGTGGTGATCCATGAAGAGGGAGGTGTGTGTGCTGGGCTATTGTTCACTTCTTGGTTGCCCCATGTGGTGATCCATGGACAGGGGTATGTGTGTGCTGGGCTACTGTTCACTTCCTGGTGTGCCCCATGTGGTGATCCATGGACAGGGAGGTGTGTGTGTGCTGGGCTATTGTTCACTTCCCGGTGTGTCCCATGAGGTGATCCATGGACAGGGGTGTGTGTGTGTGTGCTGGGTTATTGTTCACTTTCCAGTGTGGCCCATGTGGCGCTCCATGGACAGGGAGTTGTGTGCTGGGCTATTGTTCACTTCCCGGTGTGTCCCATGTGGTGATCCATGGACAGGGGTGTGTGTGTGCTAGGCTATTGTTCAATTCCTGGTGTGTGCAATAAGGTGCTCCATGGACGGGGTGTGTGTGTGCGGGACTATTGTTCACTTCCTGGTGTGTCCTTTGCGGTGATCCATGGACAGGGGTGTGTGTGTGTGCTGGGTTATTGTTCACTTCCCTGTGTGTCCCATGTGGCGATCCATGGACAGGGAGTTGTGTGCTGGGCTATTGTTAACTTTCCAGTGTGTCCCATGTGGTGATCCACGGACAGAGATGCGTGTGTGTGCGGGACTATTGTTCACTTCCCCGTGTGTCCCATGTGGTGATCCATGGACAGGGGTGCGTGTGTGCTGGGCTATTGTTCACTTCCCCGTGTGCCCCATGTGGTGATGCATGGACAGGGAGGTGTGTGTGTCCTGGGCTATTGTTGACTTCCCGGTGTGTCCCATGTGGTGATCTATGTAAAGGGGTGTGTTTTAGTTGGGTTATTGTTCACTTCTCAGTGTGCCCCATGTAGTGATCCATATACAGGTGTGTGTGTGTGTGCTGGGCTTTTGTTCACTTCCCGGTGTGTCCCATGTGGTGATCCATGAAGAGGGAGGTGTGTGTGCTGGGCTATTGTTCACTTCTTTGTTGCCCCATGTGGTGATCCATGGACAGGGGTATGTGTGTGCTGGGCTACTGTTCACTTCCCGGTGTGCCCCATGTGGTGATCCATGGACAGGGAGGTGTGTGTGTGGTGGGCTATTTTTCACTTCCCGGTGTGTCCCGTGAGGTGATCCATGGACAGGGGTGTGTGTGTGTGTGTGCTGGGTTATTGTTCACTTCCCAGTGTGGCCCATGTGGCGCTCCATGGACAGGGAGTTGTGTGCTGGGCTATTGTGCACTCTCCGGTGTGCCCCATGTGGTAATCCATGGACAGGGATGTGTGTGCTGGGCTAGTGTTCACTTCCTGATGTGCCCCATATATTGATCCATGGACGGGTGTGTGTGTCCTTGTCTATTGTTCACTTGCCGGTGTGTTCCATGTGGTGACCCATGGACAGGGGTGCGTGTCCTGGGCTATTGTTCACTTCTTGGCGTGCCCCATGTGATGATCCATGGACAGGGGTGTGTGTGTGCTAGGCTATTGTTCACTTCCCGGTTTGCCGTATGTGGTGATCCATGGACAGGGAGGTGTGTGCGTGCTGGGCTGCTGTTCACTTCCTGGTGTGCCCCATGTGGTGATCCATGGACAGGGAGGTGTGTGCGTGCTGGGCTGCTGTTCACTTCCTGGTGTGTCGCATGTTGTGATCCATGGACAAGGAGGTGTGTGTGTCCTGTGTTACTGTTCACTTCCCGGTGTGGCCCATGTGGTGATCCATGGGCAGGGGCGTGTGTACCTGTGTTATTGTTCACTTGCCGGTGGGTCCCATGTATTGATCCATGGATAGGGGTGTGTGTGTGCTGGGCTATTGTTCACTTCCCGGTGTGCCCCATGTGGTGATCCATGGGCAGGGGCGTGTGTGTCCTGTGTTATTGTTCACTTCCCGGTGTGTCCCATGGAGGCATGATGTTATGTTCTAGGCCAGCTCACTCAAAACGTTGTTAAGCAGGCAGGAGAGACCTGCTTAAGAATGCAATTTGTTTCAAAAATTGCACAGTGAAAATTACCCAGAGTAACCTAGCTAGGTTGACTATCATGTTTTAATATAGACAAAATGTAATTCACAAAATTACACAATGAAACAATGAAACACAATGAACAGAATAAAGAACCCTACAGAATTCAGTCTATTCAAACTAGACTTAATTAGCTGTTCTGAACGGACACACCAGTCCCAATAAACAAACCCCCCATTAAAACTGGAAAGGTGGAACATCTGCTAACCGGTTGAAGTTAGAAGGGCACAAAGAGAGACAGAGAGGGAGAGAGAGAGAGAGAGATTGTCCACACAGCTGAACTCCATCTGGACTGATCAGCTCACCGAGACAGCTGACCACCCCCCTTTCATTATACCTTTGATCACAACACCGTTTAATCTCTGGACCAAACCAGTCACCTTGGAGCTTAGAGCTACTTACGATACCTCTGAAAAAAAAATCAATAATACAGTATCTTTGAGAAAAGGAAACTTTCAGAGAAAAGGGACAAGCTTTGTGACACTCTGCACAGTGGTGTTCCACAGGGACTTATGCTCAATCCATTTTTGTTTGTCATTTATAGAAATGATTCAGGTGATAATTATGGAAGGTGTGGTTAGAAAGATGAAACCAAGATTGGCTATATAGTGGACAGTGAAGATTATACAGGTACCTTGAACAAATGTCTTAACTAATCCTAGAATTGTACAGCGCTGAAGCAAACACTTTTGACGAACACGTCCATGCAACCTGATTTCCTAAATTAATCGTGCCCTATTTGGGTCGGTGCGGTGGCTCAGTGGTTAGCACTGCTGCCTCATATTACCAGGGTGACTGACTGTGTGGAGTTTGCACTTTATCCCTTCGTCTGCGTTGGCTTCCTCCCACAGTCCAAAGATGTGCAGATTGGGTGAATTGGCCATGCTAAATTGAACATAATTTCAGATGCATTAGTCAAGGTTAAATGGTTCTGGGTGGGTAACTCTTCAGAGGGTTGGTGTTGACTTGTTGGGCAAAAAGGCCTGTTTCTACTCTGCAGGAAATCTGATCTATGTGTCATCAATTTGCCCATATCCTTCTAAATCCTTCCTATTAATATACCCATCTGGGTTCCTTTTAAATGTTGTAATTATACCAACCTCCACCACTTCCTCCGGCATTTCATCATATACACGCTCCAATTTCTGAGTGAAAAAGTTGCCACTGAGCTCCCTTTAAAATCTTTCCCCTCTCACATTAAATATATGCCTTCTAATTCTGGACTTCCAAACGTGGTGAAAAGATCTTGACTACTCACCCTATCCATGCCCTTCATGAATTTATAAACCTCTAGAAGGTGCAAATGTGACTCCAAACCAGGGCCTGTGGTTTCAGTCATCCGGAGATTAAATTCTGAAATTGAATACTGAAACCTCTTCCATCTCGATCAAATCACAATTCTAAACTCATTTTAGTCAACGTGTTCAAACATATTATAAAACACGTCTGGTAGGATTTGAACCTAGAGCTTTGCAGCCAGAGGTAGGGACGCTACCACCACTCCACAATGGTCCCTAAACTTCGAACACTATTCTCCTGTGTGTTTGTTCAGCAGCCTGTTCTGACATGCTGTGACACATCTCTGCACCTGAATCCAGACTGTCTGGTCTCGAGCTAGGGACACGTTCAGACAAATTCAGGAATTGGAACAGAATCCAGAGCTCTGCATCAGAGGTAGGAACAATACTGACTACACAAGACCTAAACAGTGCCTAAATGTTTAATTTTAAGTGCCAGCTTTCAGTTTGGTATAGATTCATTGAAATCTGGTTCACTTTACTGAATTACACAGTGAGAATAATAACATTGTTTAAAAAATACAAGGTACTTGCCTCAATTGTAGGATGTCGAGTTTATGTGCTCTACTTTCGAGATAAAATATGAACATCTTTAAATACTTGGCTATTATTTCCAGCATAAATGAATATTATCTGTAGTCTGCAATATGAGGGAATGAAGTCATGCAGACACACACTGCACTATGAAGGAACTCGAATAGATATCAATACTGAACATCTGAGACAAAGAAAGCACATACTTTCTGGCCTCAAACACCGATCACTGTTTCCCACCTCTAACGTGTGACTGCCCTCTTCCTAAAACTATTAAATGATACAGGCAGCTGATTACTTTCAAGCCTTTCTTCCCCAGTACGATCACTCACTAGCTAAAGAATAGCAGATGGAATATAATGTTGATAAATGCAAGGTATTGTACTTTGGTAAAACAAACAAAGAAAACACATATACAATGAAAAGACGAGCCAATGGTAGTGTTGTAGAACAGAACGACTTATGGTTTCAGGCATAATTCTTTGAAGTTTGCATCATGCGTGGGCAGGGTAGTTATGAAGGTGTTTCGCTTGCAGGCCTTCATAATAGAGACATAGAGTCATAGAGAGGTACTGCGTGGAAAGAGACCCTCTGGTCCAACTCGTCCATGCCGACCATATAGCTTAACCTAATCTCGTTAAATTTGCCAACACGTTGCCCATATCCCTCTGGACCCTTCCTTTTCATATACTCATCCGGACGTCTTTTAAAAACGTTAATTTGACCGGCCTCAACAACTTCATCTGGCAACTCATTCCATACGCGCACCACCCTCTGTGCAAAAACAAAATTGCCCCTGAGGTCCCTTTTAATTTTTTCCCCGCTCACCCTAAACCTATGCCTTCCAGTTGTAGACTCGCCCAACCTAAGGAAAAGGCATTGTCTATTTACCCTTTGCATGCCTCTCATGATTTTATGAACCTCTATAATTCACCCACAGAGAAAACTGCCCCAGCCTATTTAGACTCTCCCTACAGCTCAAATCCTCCAGCCTTGGCAACACCCTTGTAAATCTTTTGTGAACGCTTATAAGTTTCACATCTTTCCAATGGGAATGAGACCAGAATTGCACACAATATTCCAAAAGTGGCCTAGCCAATGTCCTTTGCAGCCACAACATGACCTCCTAACTCTTGTACTCAGTGGTCTGAACAATAAAGTAAAGCATACCAAACACCTTCACTATCGTATCTACCTGCGACTCTACTTTCAAGGAACTACGAACCTGTACTCCAAGGTCTCTTTGTTCAGCAACATTCTCCGAGACTTTAGCATTGAGTGTATGCGTCCTGCTCTGATTTGCTTCCAAAATGAAGCACCTCACATTTATCTAAATATCTCTCCATCTGCCACTCCTCAATCCATTGGCCCATCTGATCAAGATACCATTTTACTCTGAGGTAACCTTCTTCATTGTCCACTACATTTCCAATTTTGGTGTCACCTGCAAATTTACTAACTATATCTCACACGTTCACATACAAATCATTTATATACATGACAAGTAGCAGTGGACAATCCTTTGAGTGCAGGATTTGGGACGGTATGTTCAGGTTGCACAGGACATTCGTGAGGCATGTCTTGGAGGACTGTGTGCAGTTCTGTCCGCCCTGTTATATAAAGGATATTATCAAGTTCGAGAGCGTTCAGAAGAGATTTATCAGGATGTTGCTGGGAATGGAGTCTTTGAGTTATAAGCACAAGCTCAATAGACTTGGACATTATCTACTGGAGCGTAGGAGGCTGAGAGGTGACATTATAGAGATTTATAATATCATGAGGGGTATCGATAATGTTGAATTGTAGGCGTCTTTTACCTCGAGTGGGGGATTGTTTTTAGATAAGAGGAGCACTTTTCTAAAAAGACATAGAGTCATAGAGCTGTATAGCATGTAAACAGTCCCTTTGGTCCAACGCGTCCATGCAGACTAGATAGCCAAAATTAATCTCCTCCCTTTGCCAGCATTTGGCCCATTTCTACCTGAACCCTTCCCATTCATCTGCCCATCCAGATGCCTTTTAAATGTTGTAATTGTGCCAGCCTCCACACCTTCCTCTGGCAGCTCATTACACACAACCACCCTCTACATGAAAATGTTGCCCATTGGATCCCTTTTATGTCTTTCCCATCTCACCTTAAACCTCTGCCATCTAGTTTTCGGCTGCATTACCCTAGGGAAAAGACCTTGGCTATTCACTCTAACCATTGCACCCATGATTTTAACAACCTCTAAAGTCAATCCTCATCCTCGGATGCTCCAGGGAAAACAGCCATAGCCTATTCAGCCTCTACATGTAGCTCAAACACTCCAGTCCTGGCAACATTGTTGTAAACCCTTTCTGAACCCTTTCAGGTTTCACAACATCCTTCCTACACCAGGTAGAATAGAATTGCATACAGTATTCTAAAAGTGGTCTAACCTTTGTCCTGTACAGATGTAACCCATTCTCCAAACTCATATACACAATGCACAGACCAATAACATGCCAAATACTTTCTTCACTATTCTATCTACCTGCAAATCCACTTTCAAGGAACTATAAACCTATACTCTGAGGTCACTTTGTTCAGCACCACTCCCCATGACTTGACCATTAAGAGTATAAGTCCTGCCCTGATTTGCCTTTCCCATATTCAGCATCTCACATTTATCTAAATTAAACTCTGTCGGCCACTCCTCGGTCCATTGGGTCATCTGATCAAGATCCTGTCGTAATCTGAGGTAATCTTATTTGTTGGCCATTAAACCTCCAATTTTGGTGTCATCTGCAAACTTACGAACTATATCTCCGATGTTCATATGCAAACCATTTATATACATGATGAAAAGTAGCAGAACCAGCACCGATCCTTGTGGCACTCCACTGGTCACAGGCCTCCAGTCTGAAAAACAACCCTCCACCACAGCCCTCTGTCCTCTACTTTTAAGCCAATTCTGTATCCAACTGGCTAATTCCCCCTGTATTCCATGTGACCTAACCTTGCTAACCAGTCTCCCATGCAGAACCTTGTCGAATGCCTAATTGAAGTCTGTATAGATCACATCCAGCGTTCAGCCCACATCAAACCTCTCCGTTACTTCTAAACAAAAAATAATCAAGTTAGTGAGACATGATTTTCCAGGGACAACCCAATTTGCCTATCCTGATAAAGCGATTTTGCCCAATACATCTATTTGCCTGCTCCTCAGATGCTGCCTGACCTGCTGTGCTTTTCCAGCACCACTCTAATCTAGACTCTCATCTCCAGCATTTACAGCCCTCACATTGTTCTCTCCCTAATGTATCTTTCCAAATACATGTAAATCCTGTACCTCATGATTCCCTCCAAAAACTTGCCGACCACTGATATCAGGTTCACCAATCTATAGTGCCCTAGCTCTTCCTTTCCATTTTGTTTAATAGCACAACTTTAGTCAAACTCATGAATTCCAGCATTTCACCTGTGGCTATTCATGATAAAAAAAACATCTCAGCAAGGGGCCCTGCAATCAATTCCTTATCTTCCTACAGAGTTATTGGGTTCACATGATCAGGACCCGTGAGGTTGTTTTTTTACACAGCATGTGGTTCATGTAGAGAGTGAACTTCCTGAGGAAGTGATGGATTATGGGTAAAGTTACAGCATTTAAAATGCACTTGATTAAGTACAAGAATAAGCGAATGTTTGGATAAATCTGGACCAAGCGCAGGCAGATGGGACTGGTTTAGTTTGGAATTATTGTCAGCATGGACTGTATGGGCCGATAGGTCTGTTTGCAAATACCCTGTATAACTCGATGAATCTATGTGTATTTACATATCCAAGTATGTATCTGCATGTTTCTGTTGTGTTTGTCTATTCCCGTGTGTCTTCATATGTCGCTGTGTACCATATGTGCATGTCTATCTCTCTGTGCTTGTTAGATGTGTTCCTGCATTAGTGTGTGGTTCTCTGTCTCTGCATCTCTGTGGAATTGGAACTCTTGTTGTTTTTGGTGTGAATTACTGAAACGGGGTCAAAACCGCTCTCCCTTCCTCTCCCTTTCCCTCTTTTCTTTAAAGTGATCAATCCCACACTCTGCTGGTCTGGTTTAGGTTTTTTCAATCCTTTCTCACATGTAAGGTTACTTGTAAGAGTAAGACATTAAAAATTGCAAGTTACAGGAAGTGCATTAAAATTAATCTCATCGCCTTGCAATGTGGCTACTCGGATTTGCTTGGATATAATTGCAATGGAAATATGCTTTAATGAGTATACTGTGTATTAAAAATACTACCCAGTGAAAAACCGTTTCCACATTAGAGAAGGAGGGCAGACATTTGTGCACATGAAACTGTTCCACTCTGAGGGCTTCAGTCCAATGACAATCCTGCCCACACCAACCTAGTGTGTGTGTGTGTGTGTTTGGTGCAATCAAAATTTAGATTGGATTGTGCTGTGAACTGCTGCCCTCTCTCTCCCTCCCAAACTGAATCCCTGATGGTTTACACACTTTACTACCACGATTACAGTGACGTCGGAGGTGGGAGGTGGGGGATGGGGTTCGGAGTGCAACAGAGATTGACAACAACAGAAAGCTCAGCAGCTCTGGAAGCCATCTTTGGATAGAAATGAAAGTTGACGTTTTGGATCGAGTGACCCTTACTCAGAACTCGTGTCGGGGGACATAACATCACTTTAAACACCACAGAGACGGCCAGATTCGTACACACAGACACACACACGAATATACACACATAGAGGCACTTGCTGTTCATTGACACGACAGACATGGAGAGTGTCAGTATTTCTCTCGCTCCATGGTAACCTTGTCAATATTTCAGTCGTTCTGTCTGGTGTGTGTCAGTATTTCTGTGTGGAGTGTGATTGTAGGACAATTTCAATCTTTGCAGATATCAAACTTGGAAGAATTGTAAAGTTGGTTGAGGACAGCATGGAAGTCCATCAGGAAAGGTATATTTTGGTGTAGTGTTCAGGCGTATGGCAAATGCTGATCAAAGCAGAACAGTGTGAGGTGATGCTCTTTGGTAGGAAGGACATTGAAAGGTAACATTAAACAGGCTATACTGTTGTAAAGGAGGTGCAAGAGCAGAGGGTGCTGGATGTATGAGCACAGATTATCGAAGAAGTCAGGACAAGTGGGGGTAGCGGAAAATCTCACAAATTAGTGTCAGTATCTGAGCTGTTTACAGGCTGAAGGAGTCTCGGTGCCCGCTTCCAGGGAGGTGGTGGAGATGGTGTGTTGTGAGCCCACCCTCCTGCCCACCATGACCGTGGGGATTCTATTTGTACCAGCTCAACACAAAAGGGAGATGGCATCAGGGCCATGGCTTCCGAGTTGTGCCGGGGGGAAAAGGAGCTGCCAGTGGGTTTAAAGTGAGAATTTCCCTTCACTGTACATTGCTCCTTACTGGATCGGTGGGACGTGGATGTTTCAGAATCTCCACACGAGGCATCCCGGTCCTCTCCGGCTCCTACCAGGGTCCTCCCCACATGGCCGGGGGAGCGGGGTGAGGGAATGGATATCGGGCACTCCACCACACGGCTTGGCCCTTTCTGTCCTATTCCAGGCTGTTTCTCCTGGAATGGGAGAAGGGGAGGGAGGGAGGGTCGGAGTGGGTGGCGCTGTTGTTAGTACTGGTGTAGGTAGGGGGAGATATGGTGAGGTGTATGGAGGGAGTCAGTCCATAGTGTTGTATCCATGCAGTGTTATTAGTGTCGGCGGGGGGGAGGGAGGTGGATAGTGGGGGGAGAGAGAGGGGGTGAGAGAGAGAGAGAGAGAGAGACGGGGGAAGGTGCTGCATGCAGCAGTGAGAGTGGTGGGCCATGAGCCTTGTTCGGGGTCGGTGGTATAACAGATATACAGTGAGTGTGAGGGAGCAGAGAGAATAGAGTGACACTGACCCTGACAGAGCGGGGAAGGTTTTGGATGCTTGTCCTGTATTGCTGGACATTTCTTCAGACTGCAGATACTGCACTGAGCTGGTTGGAGAGCTCAGACCATGCTAGGTGGGTCCGGTGGTGTGGTCCCCTTCTGGGAAGAGTAAGGCCCCCCTCTGCACTAGCCCATCCAGTATGACCTCCGTTCCCCTGTCGGCAAACCGTCTTGTAATTTCCCATTATCTGCAATACTCGGGCTAAACTATGCAGGGCAGCTCCAAACTGAGAAAGCTCAACCGTGTGCCTATTGGCCTTTTAAAGATGGCACCAGTGCCAGGGATCACGGAATATCCAGGGGTATCTGGGCGATGGTGAATACCTCCAGACATGATGGGTGGGAGAATAGGGCTGGCATTGAATGAGAAGGACACCATGGGGTGGGGGTTAATGAGAAAAGTTTTATAAGATAGCACCAGGAAACTAGCTCGGCTTTGTGCAGTCGATCCCTCTGTCACACTCAGTGAAAATGGCTAGGAGACGAATTATTGTTAGATTCAATCCAATGAGTCGAATACACTGCTGACCCCACTAACAGTAACAAAGCTGCATTTGCTTATCCAATACTCTCCAACACAGAGAACGAGCTAAACATGAACTACGCTTGGGAAATAAGGCAGGTCAGGTGACTGAGATATCAGTTAGGACGCACCTTTGGACAAATAATCATAATTCCGTTAGTTTTAAAATAGAGATGGAAATGAATGAACTGGGTCTAAAAGATAGTGTCCAAAATTGGAGTAAAGCCAATTTTGATGATATTTGCAAGAACTTCCAAACTGGATTTGGACAGATATTCGCAAATAACGGGCCAACTATGAAGATTGAAGTCTTCAAAAATAAGATGTCAAGAGCCCAGACAGAGTATGTCCCTGTTAGGGTGAAGGGTAAGGCTGGTAAGTGTAAGGAATGCTGGAGGACTGGAGAAATTGAGGGTCTGGTCATGGATAAAAGGGAAACATATTTCAGGTAGAGAGAGGAGGAATCGAGGGTTTTCAGTATTCATTCACGGGATGAGAGTATCGCTGGTTGGGCCTGCATTTATTGCCGAATACTAATTGCCTAGAGGGCAGTTAAGAGTCATACACATTATTGTCGATCTGGAGTTACATGTAAGCAATGACAGGTGAGGGTGGCAGTTTACTGACTTCAAGAACATCAGCGAACCAGTTGGGTTTTTTCCAAAAATCGAAAATGTCTTTGTCATCATCATTAGCCTCTTAATTCCAGATTTAAAGTCAATATCCAGTGATTCTAAAGCCAGTAGGAGTATACTTAAGTGGGAAATAAGGAGGCCATGATGGGGACATGGATAGTTTTGGCAAATAGGGTTAAGGAGAATCCAAATGTACTCTACCCATACATTTAGGAGAAAAGAGTAACTCAGGAGCGTTTTGGGTCATCTACAGATTAGCAAAGCTGCCGATGTGCGAAACCACAGGAGATGGAGGCGACACTGAACAAGCATTTTGACTGTGCAGAAGGATGTGGAAGCCAGAGAACTTAACAGTGGTATCGTGAAAAGTGTCTGCATTACAGAGGAGGAGATGCTGGACCTCGTAAAGCCTGTAAAGGTGGGAAAATCCCCAGGACCTGATCAGGTGTACCCGAGAACTCTGTGGGAGCGAGGGAAGTGATTGTTGGGCCCCTTGCTGCGATATTTGTATTGTCAATTGCCACAGGTGAGGTACCGGGAGATAGGAGATTTGCTAACTTGGTGCAATTACTAAAACCATTGAAGAAGGATGGTAAGAAAAAGCCGGTGAGGCTGAGGTCAGTGGAGGGCAAATTGTTGGTGAGGGTTATGTGGCACAAGGTTTGCATGTATTTTGAATGGCAAGGACTGATAAGGGATAGACAACATGACTTGAAGCATGGGGATTCATGTCTCACTAAATTGACGGAGATTTATTTTGAAGAAGTGACTAAGAGGATTCATTGAGGCCGAGAGGTGCACCTTGTCGACATGGACTTCAGTCAAACATTTGACCCTTTCCACATGGCAGACTGGTTAACAAGTTTAGTTCACATGGAATACATGGAGAACTAGCCACGTGGATATAAAATTGGCTCGAAGGTAAGAGACAGAGGGTGGTGGTGAAGGGTTGCTTTTCCAACAGGAGGTCTGTGACCAGTGGTGTTCTACAAATATCCGTGCTGGGTCCACTATTTTCACGATTTATGTAAATCATTTGGATGCGAACATAGCAGCGATAATTGGTAAGTTTGCAGATGACACCAAACTTGATGGTTGAGTGGACAGCAAGAAGGTTTACCTCAGAGTAAAATAGGATCCTGATCAGATGGGCGGATGGGCTGAGGCGTGGCAAATGGTGCTAAATTTAGATAAATGTGAGGTGCTGCATTTTGGAAATGCAAATCAGGGAAGGACGTATACACTTAATGGTAAGGTTCTGCGGGGTGTTCCTCATCCATGAGACCTTGCAATCCAGGTTCATAGTTCATTGAAAGTAGAATCGCAGGTAGGTAAGATAGTGAAGAAGGCATTTGGTATGCTTGCCTTTACTGGCTAGTGCTTTGAATTGGGAGGTCACGTTGCTGCTGTACAGCACCTAGTTTGGCCACTTTTGCAGTATTGCATTCAATTCGCGTTTCCCTCCTATCAGAAAGATATTATGAATCTTGAAGGGAGTCAGAAAAGATTTACAAGGTAGTTGCCAAGATTTGAGCTATAGGGAGAGGGTGAGTACGTTGGGGTGATTTTTCCAGGAGCGTGAGGGGCATGTATAGGGTGAATCGCCAAGGTCTTTTCCCAAAACCTAGAGGACATGAATTTCCGGTGAGAGGGGTAAGATTTAAAAATGACCGAAGGAGCAACTTTTTCCAACAGAGGTTGGTGCATGTTTCGAATGAGCTGCCAGTGGAGATGAAGGAGGCTGTTAAACTTACAACATTTAAAAGACATTTTAATGGGTACATGAAGAGTAAGGGTTTACAATGATATGGGCCAAGTGTTGGCAAATGGGACTCGTTTAACTTGGGATATCTGATCGACATGGACGAGTTAGACTGAAGGATCTGTTTCCGTGCTGCATATCTCCAAGACTCCATGTCCCTGTCTGACCTCACTCCAATTTCCTATTAATTATTCATTCCCGGAAATACCAGATTATGTTGTGAGATGCCACCCAAATGCCTTCACTTCAGCATTCTGAAACCTGTGAACACATCCTCCCATAGCACTGTATCTAAGTCTCTCTCTCTGTCTATTTCCCAAATCCCTCCCATTTGTTGCTATTTAAAACTGTTGGTATTTAAACCCTGACATCGAATTGCAATTGTCCAATTTTAATGTGAATAACTGTCCCATATCTTCCGCTTACCTAGAATGTTGGTCACCCGGGAGCATCAGTTTCCAACATTAAGATGCTTAAAAACAATGTTCAAAATGCATAACTTGCATTTTCTTTGACTTCCAAGTATCCTGTCCTGTGCTCCATTTTGAATAGTCGGGTTCGAGCAGTTTTCAGGCACATCTTTATAACTTTGTCTGTGCCTATCCATTCAATGCCTGTGTTAATCACTCGCTGCTGATCGTGTGCTCAGTAACATGAGGAATCCCCTCAACTGTTACTGATTCAGACCAGGTTCCTACTTGCAGTTGAGTGTCATTTGACTTAATTCTCGTTTCGGTACATTCGTGGAAATGTTGAGCACGGTTTCCTGGAGACTGTGCTTTAAATTGCTGTGGGACATTCGGGAAGACCAGAGGCTTCGGTGACCTACTCTGGATGGGTCATGGGGGCTGCAGTTAGGGCATCTGGGTCTGCAACATGAACAACGAATGGAGCAGAGGCTGCAGAGAGCGGAATGAGGAAATCACAATCAGATCAGCCGTGGTCTTAGAGAATGTTGGAGCAGGATTGAATGGCTCGCTCATGCAACTTTTTCAGATATTTCTGTCTGAAAGAAGACAATTCCCCTTCTCTCCCAGTGACCCATACTGATGGGGAGTGAGTCACCTCCTTGTGTTCCTGCTTAACAGGATCCTGGGGCTTCACTCTCCCCCTGATTTCTCCCGTTCCAGTCCTGAGCAGGTGAGTGACTGCCTCTTGTTCCTGTGTCCCAGTATCGAGCAGTTGAATGACTCCCTCCTGTTCCTGTGTCCCAGTATCGAGCAGGTTAGTGACTGCCTCCTGTTTTTCCCTGTTTCTGAGCAGCAGATTCAAAGCTTTGATATTTTTCTCTGAAAGAAGACAATTTCCCTTCTCTCCCAGTGACCCATACTGATGGGGAGTGAGTCACCTCCTTGTGTTCCTGCGTAACAGGATCATGGAGCCTCACTCGCCCCCAGATTTCTCCCGTTCCCGTCCCGAGCAGTTAAGTGACTGCCTCCTGTTCCTGTGTCCCAGTTTCGAGCAGTTGAATGACTGTCTCCTGTTCCTGTGTCCCAGTCTCGAGCAGTTGAATGACTGTCTCCTGTTCCTGTGTCCCAGTATTGAGTAATTGAATGACTCCTTCCGGTTCCTGTGTCTCAATCTCGAGCAGTTGAGGCACTGCCTCCTGATCCTGTGTCCCAATCTCAAGCAGTTGAGTGACTCCCTCCTGTTCCTGTGTCCCAGTCTCGAGCAGTTGAGTGACTGCCTCCTGTTCCTATGTCCCAGTATCGAGCAGTTGATTGACTGCCTCCTGTTCCTGTGTCCCAGTCTCGAGCAGTTGAGTGACTGCCTCCTGTTTTTCCCTGTTTCTGAGCAGCAGTTTTAAAGCTCTGAATGATGTCTCAAGGTTATGGAAGGACTTGATAACAGGGCATTTCAAACTAGGAGCAGCATTACAGAAAGGTATCTAGAATCTTCCCCACCAGACATCTTTTGCAGCCGGTATGTTATTGTATCCCAGTCCCATAAAGAAACAGGGCAAAACATATACAATCCAGCTGTGTTCCGGCAATACTCCCACATTCAGGGAAGAAAGATTAAAAAGGTTGAAAGATTTATAATCGATCCCTCAGCAAACTTTATCCATTCCATTCAAACTGAGTAGATTTTTCCTTTCATTGTGATATGTAACATGATGTATGGAATTGGTTAACTGAATGTGATTGTTTGTTGATTGTGATTAATGTCAGTCTCCGTTGATTATAACTATCCCAGTGGAGGGTTTCTATCTTTGAATGATAAATGGGCTCTGTTCAATATGTTATCCCATGGTATGAGTGGGAGCAACACGGACAGCACTAACAGGGATCAGCAGCTCCAAAGAGAAAGGGAAGAGAGATCAGAATCTGAGAACATTAAACTGGAATGTTCCAACAACGAACGGGAGTTTATCCAGTTATGTTTAAATTCTTTCTACATATTATTGGTAGCCATTATCACCGCGGATCAAATATGCACTTTACATTATTCAATATTTTTATTATCCTATCCTGGCTATTGTTGGAGTGCCTGGTAAGTTTCGCTGTCCATTTATTATTTGCATTAACCATGTGCGACTGTATTACTCTTGTTTTCAATTACTCTACTCTGTAAACATTCACTCTCCAAACCACCAGGAACAACAACAGTGAACTTGTTTCATTCTTTCTCTCTGTCTTTAGTTCTGACTGCGCCTTGTGGGGTGACCTACTCTGTTTCAGCTATGAAGCAGGATTCATTGCATCACTGCCCTTGCTATTTAAATATTGAAAGCTTGGAGGTCACTATCTTCTGTTCTGGATACAAATTCCATTTCTTCCTCTGACTCCATCTTAGCCCTGGTCAATAACTGAGGCTGAAACAGATGAGTCACATCTATGGTGATGCTTTTAGCCACGAGCTTATTACAGACACCATATCCTAACCATTTCTAATTTTAACTATCAACACCTGCAGAATATAATTCACTGGTTCATCCCATCTGCTATTTTAACTTTGAGCTATGAAATACAGTCTTAATGAAGCCAATAATCTGCTGCTGACTCTCCCAGCTTCAAACTTGCCAAAGCAAATTTGAGTCTGATACTCCATGGCTTGCATTTAAACGCAGACAAAAATCCCATCATTCCTGTTCGGATTGATTTATATTGTTGTTGGTTCTGGCAATGCCTTTCCTTTAATATTCACAAGCACGACGTCACCTCTGTCTATGACACTGTTCTCAGTCTCCCTCTGTTAATTACACAAACCCCTGTCAGTTGTTCACATTTAATCTGATTTCCTCCATGTCTGTTCTCTCTCAAACAACAAATGTCATATATACTGTCGCCAATGCACGCGCACACATAAACACACGCGCGCACACACACACACACACACACGCGCGCGCGCGCACACACACGAACACACACACAAAATCCCTCGCCTTATACTGGTGCAGTGGAGATATAGAACCATACATTTGTCATTCACTGCATGGGTTGCAAATCTTCCTGTGCAAGTCTTATATGCAGTGCACGTATAGTAGCAATATACTGGCAAAGATTTGCAAGGCTTCCCATGCCAGGTATGTATTCGAGTTTATAGAGTAGTCCACTTGCATGGTCGGCACAGCTCTCCATTCTGGCTGGTACCTTGTTCCAGTTTATGGTGTCTGGTATAGTTCTGTGAGGCAGATTCAGAATTTGATGTAACTAACCATTTCAACTAATCTGGCAATAATTCTGCAATCATCTGGCTATAATGAATGTATCCATTCTTGTAATTGGACCCACCATTGTCTCGCTTCCCTGTCTCCTTATCCATATTTTCACAACATGTTACCAGTTAATTCATTGTTTTTCTGTGCCTTTCCCTGGTGTTTTGTGGCTCCCGAATGCATCGAGTGTTAGTGTTGTGAAGCTCATAAACAATGAAATGGTATGTGGGGGGCTGTTGTTCCATGTTGTGTAGTGAGATCCAGCAGCTTTGAGACATGCCTTTGAAAGTTGGTCTGTGCCTGTCCACTGAAAGCCTGTTGGTCCCTCTCAGATGATCGTGTGGTCAGTAACATGAGGAAGCCCCTCGGGTATTGTTGTAAAGGATCAGGCGTCTAACTTGTAGCTGTGGGGCTTCTGACTGACTCCTGTTACTGAAAGGTTAGTGGAGGTGCTGCGGATGATTCGCTGGAGGTTGTGCTGTGAGCTGCCTCAGACATTCAGGGAGACCTGAGGATTTGGTGACCCAACTCTGGATGGAGGAACGGGAGTGTAGTGACAGCATCTGGGTCTGTAACATGAACAACAAATGGAGCAGAGGCTGCAGAGAGGGGAAGCTCTGAAACCATGGTGCGAGTGTGTGTGGGGATGTTGATCTATCAAATCTGTCTGTGTGTTAACAAGGGCACATGCATCTTCTCGCTCTACCCCTTAAATACATCCATGCACTCTCTGCCTCTCCTCCCCGCACACAAACACACTCCCCCTCTCTCACACGCAAGCACACCCTGTCTCTCAACCCCTCACGTAGACTCTCCACCTCGCTCTCAAACACACACATCCGCTTGAACATAAACACAAGCACACCCACACACACACATACCTGAGCTGAATTTGCATTTGCCGATTTGTATTTACAGATACATTATATTTTGTCAAAAAATATACAATTTGTATACAGTCAGTCAATACGGTATTTTATAAACTCCTACTTTGGACATAAACCCAGACTGACTCCACGTGAAGACACAGACAGACTCCAAACAAGACCTCACCGTAAAATACATTGCCTGACTGGAGGGGTCACCTCCTTTATATCGATAATACCTGAAGGTGTCTCCAGGCAGTGACTTGAAATAAATTCTCGGCTTTGCATATTAAACAATCAAAACCTTAATCTCGATTCTAGCCGATTAAAGATTTAGGAACCATCTTCGGTGTATTCAATTCATGCACATGAGTTGTACAACCTTTTGATTTTTCCTGATAAATTCTGTTTCTAAGGTCTTCTCTCTCTAACACCTGATGAATGAGCAGCGCTATCGAAGCTTACGTTTTTAACTAAACACGTTGGACGATAAACTGCTGCCGTGTGATATTTGACCTTGTCCAACCCAGTCCAAAGCCAGCACTTCCATGTCATGGTTTTTTATTGGTTAGCCAATATTTTCTCCAAGCAAATAAATTTTCCTAACCCCATGTGCCCTTGTATTTGATATTAATCTTTTGTCAGGCACTTTATGCATTGCCTCCTGAAAGTCCAGATATAATAAGTCATTCGGATCCCATTTGTTCACCTTGTTTGTCGCATTTTAAAAAAAAGTTAGACAAATCATTCAAACATGATTTACCCTTAATAGAACCATGTCGGCTGTGATGGATTGTGCTTTGACTTTGAAAGTCTCTTGTTAATTTCTTTATAACTGAAATAAACAATTTGCCTTCAGTCCCAATCGTTTACTCATACCTTTCCATTCCCGAGTGAAGTTGGTTATTTGAAGTTGTTCCATTTCCATAACCTCGACAGTCGCTTTAACAATTCGTGTGTGACAGGCACGAGGCTGTAAAAGATCCGCTCTAATTGTTGTTTAAGAGGCCTGAGTGGCTGATTGGACTCATTCTGTTCCTGCTTTACTCACTCGATGGGCTGAATATCCTCCTGGTGTTCCTACATTATAAACTCGATGGCTTGCATGCCCTGCGCCTATTCTGATCAAACGGCTCAAGATCTCAATGTCCTCCTCCTGTTGCTCAATGACAGGTTTGGAGATGTATGGAAGCTCCCTTCTTTTATGCCACGTTTCGAGGGTTGAATTGCGCAGGCAGGCTGTATTGCCCACAGAGGTAGCTTAGTGGTTAGCACTGCTGCCTCCCAGCACTAGATATATGGGTTCAATTCCAGTCTCGGTCACGATCTGTGTGGAGTTTGCACATTCTCCCTGTCCCTGTAAGTGTTCCCATCGGGTACTCCAGTTTGCTCCCGCAGTCCCAAATTGTGCAGGTTAACTGGATTAGTCATGGAAAATGTCAGCACAAATGTCAGATTGTGCTGGAGGGATTAGGGTTTGTATGGGATGGTTTTCAGCATATCAGTGTGGAGTCGATGGGTTAAATGGCCTGTTTCTACACTATAGGGATTCTATGAATAACACCTTTGTTGCAGAAATCATTTGAGGTAATAATCTCTGAGTTAATTCCAATATCGTTACCTCAATACAGAGAGTAAGTGTAAGCACATTACTCCAGATGTGAGCTCACTAACTTCCTGTACAGCAGCAGCAACACACTACCAGCCTGCTGTAATGTTCCCACTAAGGTTAGAGCAGGCTCAACTGTCTGGGGGAATACACAGCATTGTTGAAAATATATGTTGTGTTGACCTTCATTTCAAAGGGGTTGGTGTCCAGGAGTAAGTGTGTCTTACTACAGCCTACATGGCCTTGGTGAGACCCAATCTCGAACATCATGCAATATTGTGTGCAGGTTTGGTCTCCTTACCTCATAAAGGGCAAACCTGACATTGAGGAAATGCAGCGAAGAGTGACCAGACTGATCTCTGGGATGACAGGCTTGTTGTGGGAGCAGAGTTGAGTTGGCTGGACATGTGTTCCTTTAGGTTTAAGAAAATTGGGTGAACTATGTACACCTCCGACAGGACGAGACAGTATGAAAGCAAGGATGATATTTCCCCTGGCTGGGATGGCTTAAACAAGGGCCCACATCATTAGGTCCAGACAGGCCAAAGTGCATTGAGATGAGAATAAATGTCTGAACTCAGAAACCAGTGAACCTGGGGAATCCTCGACCACATTAGACTGTGGAAGCCGAGGCGCTGAATATAAATAAGAATTTCTAGACACTAAAGGAATAGGAAGAGAGCAGGTGTATGGTGTGAAGATAGAGGATCAGCGATCATTACAGGTAGTTCTCCGATTATGCGGCAGCTGCATTACTGTGGAACACTGTATTATAGAAAACGGTGCAATATAAATAAGGAGACCAATTGGAAATAGAGGGTAAGCCGCGAACTTCCAATAATGTGAGTAAAAATCGAAACAAAAATAATAGTCAGTCTAACACAAACGATAGCGCAGTCTACACAAATCTTTAAAACATATGTTGTAATGAATTAGTATAGTAAATGTAACAAAATAACACTACAGTCACTGACTATAGCAGTGTACCTGTCACCAAGCTGTTCACCAGAAAGCACGCGATCTGACTGACCACGTGATGCCGACGCAGAATTAAAGTTCTCTCCAAGATTCTCCCCCAGTTTGAAATGTAGACTAAATGTAGACTACAAATCCCACTTTCAGGCTCAAGTTCAAGGCTTGCAGAGTAGATTACATACTTGTTTTAGCTGAACTCACTGAGGGTATATTTTGCAGACAGAGGATCCTGATACTGGATTTTGTTGTTCAACGGGTGCTTGAAATGGAATCACGTCACAGTGAGCGGGAGCTCCCTTGATGAAGAAAGGTGGGCAATGAAGGATGCTCAGTGTGTTGAATGACTTGCTCCTTTCCCGATGTTTCTGTGCAGTCTGTGGGAAAGCTCTGTAAATGTTGCCACCAGCTCTCAGATGTTAGGAAGGAGGCCTCAGTAGGATTAACCGGACTGTAAATCCCGTTCTGATACTGAGGCTGGGGCCGGGGGTTCTGTCCGGTTTTACCATTTAAGACCATGGAGCAGTTTGATATAATTGAGTGCCTTGCTTGAGCATTTCAGATACCATTGAATAATTTATCACGTGTCTGTACGTTTGGAGTCACTTTTAGGCCCGACCAGGAAAGCGCTGGAGATTCACTTCCTGAAAGTACATTGGGGAAGGAAATTGATGTTTATAATCGACTTTGGCTTCAAGGTCACTATTACTGACACGAGCCTTTAGATCTCGTTATTTTATTAATTGTTTTTAATTTCCACCAGCTGCCAGAGCATTAACCTTGTCTCGATTAGTAATCCAGTGACATTTCCACAACAGCACCATCTCCACATGGGGACCCATCAGAAACTACACGGAGCGGGTTATTTCTGTGCTAGTTACCAGCTCTGTCAAAAAAGAACTCCCAACAATTTCGCTTTTGTGATGGGACTGATGGGGTGGTAATTGGTCAGATGGTAATTATTCCTCTCAAAAGGAACTGGACATAGTTGAGTAATTTTCCAAATTGCCAGGGAGATGTCAGAGTTAGAGCTGGAATGAAACAGCCTTCCCAAGGACATGGCTTGTTGTGCAGCACAAGCCTTCAATCCTATTGCAGGAATGGTGTCAGGTCCCATTGCCTTTATCGTATCAACTTTGTTCAGCTGTTTCTTCATGTCACGTGCAGCGAATCAGATTGAGTAAAGACTGGCATCTGTGATTCTGTGGGCATCATGACGAGGGTGAGGTGGATCATCAACTGAACGCTTCTGGCTGAGGACGATGAAGATACGACATTCTTGTCTTTTACACTGATGTAAGGGATATTCTGTTAAGTAGGATGGGGATATTTGTGGAGTTCTCTCCTCCAGTGAGTTGTTTAATAGTCCATCGACATTTATGCCTGGATGTGGCAGGACAGCAGAGCTTCGATATGATGGGTTGGTCTCGGGAACATTTCGCCCTCTGTATCAGATGTTAGTTCTGCTGTTTGGAATGTAGCCACACAAGTGTGGTGTCTTTAATGGGTTGTCATCAGGATTCGGTACAAATGATTCTGGCCCTGTCATGTTCACCTGCACTCGTCACTGAATCATAGATTGGCTTGATGGTAATGGTAGACTGAGGGTTGCCTGGGGAAAAAATTACAGACTGTGATTGAATACAGTTTTGCTGTTGCTGTGATTCTATAGCACAAGGAAGGTTGCTAGATCATTTAAATTCTCCTAATGGGAGTAACTAACTGAAACTAGAGAGACATTGTGATCAGAGACCTCAGACCAGTGGTGTGCTCCTCTTGCTCAATGTGGGAAATACGGGACACTTCCAGTGACAGCTATGTGTGCAGGAAGACTGCCCATCTGCTTTTCAGACCTGGAGATGAGAGTGATCTCACTGTGGAGCAATACTGAGAATGTTATGGACAGCACGTTTAGTGAGTTAGTCACACTGCAGGTGAGGGTTACACAGGCAGAAAGGGAATGGGTGACCATCAGATCAAGTAACAGGCTCAGGAAGGAAGTGCAGGACTCTCCACTGATCGTTACGCTTCTCAAACAGATATTGTGCACAGCTTGGGATTCTATAAGGGGGGGACATGTGGGGTAGACTATCGAGAAATCAGCAACAGCCAGGTTCATGACACCACAGATAGCTCCGCTTCACAGAACTGAAGGAAGGAGAACGGCAGAGCTGTAGTGACAGGTGATACAGTAGTCAGGGTCGGAGACAGGTGTGTCTGTGGCCATAGACATGAATCCAGGACTGTGGAATTGAAGCCAGGTCCATTTATTGATAAGTGCACAGACCAATACAGGTCAGCGTCCCAAATGCAACCTTCAGCACTTGACAACCCTGAAGCTCTACTTTCCAGGGACTGTACACTTGTTCTGAGACCTTCAGAGGGATTGAAGGGGATAGGGAGAAAACAGGAACAGGGTTGTGTTATAATCTCTAAAATAACGGTCACCCTCCCCCCTCGGTCTCCCCCCTCTGTCTCCCATCCCCCATCGTGCCTCCTCCCCACCACAGGGAAAAGACCTTGTGTATTTCCCCTATCCATGCCCCTCCTGATTTTATAAACCTCTATAAGGTCACCCAACAGCATCTGACGCTCCAGGGAAAACGGTTTATTTATCCTCTCCTTGTAGCTCAAATCCTCCAATCCTGGCAACATGCTTCTAATACTTTGCTGACCCCTTTCAAGTTTCACAATATTGTTTTAATAGGAAGGAGACCAGAATTGCACGCAATATTCCGAGCGTGACCTAACCAATGTCCTGTACAGCCGCAATATGACTTCCCAACTCCGATACTCAGTGCTCTGACCAATAAAGGAAAGCATGCTAAACACCTTCTTCACTATCCTATCTAACTACGATTCTGCTTTCAAGGAGCTATGAACCTGCACTCCAAGGTCTCTTTGTTCAGCAGCACTCCCGAGGACCTTACCATTAAGTGTATACACCCTGCTAATATTTGCTTTCCCAAAATGCAGCACCTCACATTTATCTAAATTAAACTCCATCTGCCAGTCCTCAGCACATTCAACCATCTGATCAAGATCCCGTTTAAATCTGAGGTAATCCTCTTCACTGTCCACTACACCTCCAATTTTGGTGTCATCTTACTAACATTACTTCCTATATTCACATCCAAATCATTTATATAAATTATGAATATTAGTGGATCCAGCACCGATCCTTTCTGACACCCCACTGGTCACAGGTTTCCAATCTCAAAAGCAACCTTCCACCACCACCCTCTGTCTTCTACCTTTGAACAGGTTTTGTATCCAAATGGCCAATTCTCTCTGTATTCCATGAGATCTAACCTTGCTAACCAGTCTCCCATGGGGAATCTTGTTGAATGTCTTACTGAAGTCCATGTAGATCATTTCCACCGCTTGCCCTCATCAATTCTCTTTGTTGTTACTTCAAAAAAATTGACTCAAGTTCATGAGACGTGATTTCTCACATACAAAGCCGTTATTAATATCCAGGACTTATCTCTGTACATTGGGGTCTGTGTCACCCAGTTATGGGTGTTAATATTCTGGATAAAGTTCATGTACACCAGCTTTGTGTTAGGGACTGTGTATTGAGTCTTGTTGATATCACCAACACAGGTGAGTTCCTTTTGAAACGCAGTCCTATATTCCTAATCCCACTTCCATCTGCTCTGTCTCCTCCATCGCCACCGTAGACATTGAGTGGGTGGAGCACATGGAGTTTCCATGTGAGTGAGATTGAGAAATTCTTCCCATCTTTCCACTAGCCCACCAAGAAATGGTGGTAATGTCCTTACCTCTGGACCAGGAGAATCGGGTTTGAGTTGAGTAACAGCATCTTTAAAGAGGCTGATTGGAAAACGTGCCCAAGCCACCAGGCCATACTGTCTCCCAGCTGTCCCTGCCTGAGCCTCTAAACAGAACCATCCTGTAGTTTCTCTCCTGTCAGACTCTCCCATTGCTCAGTTTGTCCAGGATCCCGTCCTGCTGCTGCACTGCTCCTGTCCCTCACTGACCTATCCATCCCCCAGTATCCTCCACAGCCATTCATTGTTTACAATCCCATTACGCCAGTCCTCCAGCCCCGCCCCCTCCACTCTATTGGGCAGCAGTTGTTGTCAATCACCCAGGCTCCTGTGTGATCTGGAGCATGTGATGTAGGAGGGGAGACCAATGCATGGACACAGTGCTGGCCAATTGTTGGCGTATGTGCAGCATGGGTCAGTTCCAGGGAGGCTGTGGGTGTGTGGGATTAATCTGTCGTTGGTAGCTTCCTCCGTCTGAAAGCAGGACCCAGGGGAAATGGCCCCTCCCCTGGTATCCTGACAAGTGGTCAAAGTATCAGTCGGGAAGCATTTTGCTGAAAGCTATCAGAACTCTTGTGAAGATTCAGGAATGTTATGGTGAGGGACAGGTGTCTTCCTGTAATTCGAGTTCTAATTTGGTTCATTTTAGTTCAACCAGATATGATTTGGCCAGTGTGTGCAGGATGGTTCTCATCAGAGGTCTGTGGGGTAAATAAATAAGAGGTTCCAGATTGGGGAAAACAATAATGTGGGTCTGACGCGGAAGGAAACCCTAGGACGTGGGAGGAGGAATCATCAATACCCAGGAGGCTCTGAGTAAGACTCATTGATTTGATTAGATTATATTTCCTACAGTGTGGAAACAGGCCCTTCGGCCCAACCAGTATACATGACCCTCCGAAGAGCAATCTACCCAGACACATTTCCCTCTGACTAAAGCACCTAACACTATGGGTAATTTAGCATGGTCAATTCACGAGATCTGCACTGTCAGTCTTTGGATTGTTGGAGGAACCGGACCACCCAGAGGAAACCCACGCAGGCAATGAAAGAATGTGGAAAGGTGTGTATTTTGTCCATGGGCGAATATTTCAAATCTCAGTGTGACTGGCAAAAGTACTGAGACAAAGCCAAGTTCATGTTAGCGTGGTGAATTTGGAGAGAGATCTCATTTGTTTTTAATAATTTGAAAGAACATGGCTCATTTCCCAGGAACAATTAAGCTACAGATTTGTTTTGTATGAGGACAAGTTTTAATTAATCATGCAACCTCAAAGAGACAAGGATACCTGCACCATGGGAAACACTATGAAAACGGGATTGTTGTAAAGGAGTTAATTAGCGATCATGGTTTGTAATCAATTGGCATTGCCATGTCGGTTCCAGCGCCATGGGGAAATACTGGAAATGTGATGAATGTAAAGTAGGTTTCAGTTACTAACCTGGAAAAAGTGTAAAAGAAATTTACAAGAATTATTGCCAGGGCTCAGGGGTCTGAGTTATAGGGAGAGGTTGGACAAGCGAGGATGTTTTTCTGTTTAGAGCAAAGGAAACAGAGGGGGGATCTTTTGTAGAAGTGTATAAGACCATGAGAGGCTTGGGTAAGGTGTATGCACTCAGTCTTTTGCCCAGGGAATCAAGGAGTGGAGGGCATCAGTTTAAGGTTAGAGGAGAAAGAGTGAAAGGGAACCTGAGGGGCACCCGTTTTACACACAGGGTGATATGTATATGGATTGAGCTGCCAGTGGAAGTGGTTGAGGTGGGTACATTAACAACATGTAAAAGACATTTGGACAAATACATGGATAGCAAAGGATCAGAAGCAGATGGGCCAAGTGCAGGGAAATGGGGTTCGCGTGGATGGACATTTTGGCCGACATGGGCCAGTTTGGGCCAAAGGGCCTGTCTCTGCTGAAGGATTCTGACTCCAAGTATATTTTCTATTTCTCCCGCTATCTCTGGTAGCACCCTGGGATGTATTCCATCAGGGCAAAGAGTGTGTGATGTGTGAGAGAGAGAAAGGAGAGAGAGAAATTCCACCTTTCGCTCCATTAGCTTGCTCAGCTCTAACGCTTTTATGATAATGGTTATTTCGAGGTCCTCACCTTCCTTAGTCTCCTTATCAATTACTGGCATGCTCTTCGTATCCTCCACTGTGAAGACTGACTGCTGTGTGCTCATATTCCTGAACCATGCTGGATAGGAATAACTAGGCACAGAACTCTGAGAGGTCTTCTTTGAGGCTTTCTTGATAAGACATGGCAGTTACCTGGATAGTGTACATGCAAAACACCTCCAGGCAGCATCAGGTAACTCCCCGCCTGTCCGATGTGCCGCTTCCATTCTTATACCTTTGTGGTTTGTGGTTTTGAATGGATGCTGTCTCTCAATATTATCTCCATGGCAATGGCAGTTAAAAAGTCCAGTTCAGCTCAGCACTTTGTGGTTAAACAACATAGCCCTCCCCCATAGCCCTGTGGCTCAGTCAGGTATCTGACAGGCACTTCAGTTTCAATGGGGCTGTCTGTCAGGATTCTGATGTGGAAGAACTGGTGTTGGAGCGGGGTGGACAAAGTTAAAAACCACATATCAGTTGTCGTGCAACAGGTTTATTGGGAAGTACAAATATTTAGAGTGTGCTGTGATTTTTAACTTGATCAAGATTATCTCTATGGTAACAGTTAATGCTTCAACAATTACAGAGGCCATATGTTCCCCACACAATAGGTTCCCCTCTAGCAGTGTAAACTTCTATTCCGGCCCTGGGGATAGCTATTCATCACTTTTCTCCCCCAATCCCATCTAGCTTTCTGTTGATCTTTGCAGATTTCTAATCTCCTAGTTTCTCCTTGGTCTTTTTCCTTGTATGCTTTCTATTTCAGTTTGATAGACTCCCTTATTTCCTTAGGCACCCATGGCATATTATTCCATTTCCTACAGTCCTTCCTTTTCACTGATATATACTTTAGCTGAGCACTTTGAAAAATTCTTTGATATTTCTCCACTGTCTGTCAACTGTCCCACCCTAAAGTCTTTGATTCCAGTTTACATTAACTAACTTCTGCCTCATCCTATTATAGTCTCCTTTGTTTCAGCACAGGATCTTGGGATTGAATTTAATCTTCCCGCTTTCCAGCTGCATTCTAAATTCAACCATACTTATCACAAGTCTTTTATCAGATTACGAGGTGAGACGATGTTACCTGGATGTTTTGGTTTTCATTGTCAGAGACTTTGGCTTTGCAATATAGTACAGGGTAGATATTCACAACAGAGTATTCTGGACGCTGCGAATATACTACACAGTCTAAAACCATAAATCACTGTCTCCCCTCAATTTACATGATTTGGAGATGCCAGTGTTGGACTGGGGTGCACAAAGTTAAAAATCTCACAACACCAGGTTATAGTCCTTCAGGTTTAATTGGAAACACCCTAGATTTCGGAGCATTACTCCTTCATCATGATTAAATTAAACCTGTTGGACTATAACCTGTTGTTGTGTGATTTTTAACTCACCTCAGTTTAAAATTGCAAAATCATTATCTTCCACATATTTCCTCACTATCTAAGTTTGGAACGCTAATCCACCTGGGTATCCTGCATTTTCCAAAAATCTCCTTCGGTGAAGATGGTGATTTTTGGATTCAGCTTTCCGGTTATTACCGTACGAAGATAAGCACTGGGCACAGGGGAGGCAATGCAGCCCTTCGAACTAGCTCCACCATTTAAAACGGTGATGATTGAGCTTACCTCGGTCTCAGCTGGATTTTCCCACCTGCTCTCTCTCACCCTTCATCTCATTGCAAATTCAACATCTGTACCTCTTCATTAAACTTGATCAATATCCTGGCATCCACTGCATTTTGAATAGGCAATTCCACAGATTCACAGCATATTGAGATAGGTACATTCTTCTTCATGAGAATAGAATAGACTGCCGACAGTGCAGAAAAAAGGGTAATCGTCCATGGAGTCTACACCAATCCTATAATGAGCATCCCATTCGTATTCACCCATTCCCTGTATTTCGCATGGTTAATGGCTTCACCTGCACAGGCATGGACACTGTGGGAATTTAGCATAGCCAATCCACCTAACCTGCACATCTTTGGACTGTGGGATGAAACTGGAGCACCCAGAGGAAACCCGCACAGACACGGGGAGAACGTGTAAACTCCAAACAGTCGCCTAAGGCTGGAGTCAAATCCAGGTCCCTGACGCTGTGAGTCAACATTGCTAACAGTTGAGCCACCTCTGTTTAAAATCTCCTCCTCCTATTAACCACCCCACGCCCCAGTTGGCTGAATCTATATTCCTTACATCAGAAAATCAGGTTGTGGAAGCAGGTGTCTCAGTAAAACCCAGTGACAGTCCATATGTTCTGTGTCTGAATGGGGATCCTACACACAACACCCTCCAGCCTACACTTTTCAATCACTTTCGAGAGACAGGGCTACAGTGGTTTCATTGGGGCTACAACTCCCACAATCCCTGAAGCAGGGACCACATGTGTGTGGGGAAACCCGGCACTGTACATGTACAGAATGTGGGCGAGTTTTAGAGCATGTGCTTTGGGTAAGTATGCTTTGCAGAAAGTATTGCACACTGTGGTTGGCTGGAGGAGGAATACATCTGCTTATAGTATTCATCAGTTGGGGGTCAAAGCGTCACCACATTCAAGTAGGACCACTCTCCATACCTAATTCATTGTAATGCTGGGAATCAACTAATGGGAAACAAAGAAAGATCTGACCCATTCTCCCAGACTGAAGGTTCCTCTTCTGTCCAGGACCTGCCACCTCCCTTTCTGTTTCCTTTTGTTTCTCTCTGCCGTTACATTATTGACTTGCAGGAACTGAAGGGAAAGGAAGTGAACCCAGAAAGTTGCAAAGTCTAACCAGGGACGTGAAGTGGTGCCATGGATCAGTTTATGAGCAACTCCATGAGAATGTGGAGGGTGAACATTACGGAGTAGCAGAGTCAGAATGGTGGGAGAGAGTAAGTGGGCTGGAGGGTTACAGCTTCGGGGGAAGAAAGGGGGAAAAGATATTCCAGAGACACGAGAATTGTCTGTTCTGAATTTCTAATCTGTACATATTCCTTTATACATGGTGCTAGATGGTGAAGATATGCAGACTGAAATCTCAAAATCATGTGCAGGTTGTGATAAAGTTAACCGGAATTTGAAGAACCAAAGATGGAGAATCACTCGGCCAAATTCCTGCAACACTCTCCCTCCCAGAATTGTCAGTCTATCTGCGCCAAATGGACTGCGAATGGTTCAAGGCAGCAGCTCACTACCATCTTCTCAAGGGTAACGAGAGATGGGGAATAAATGCTGGCTGAGCGAGTGATGCCCATATCCTGGAATTGGTTTCTATCTCTAGTTGCTGGAACCCAGTTGTTTACTGCAGGAAGATGAGGGACGCTGAGTGCATCCTCCAGGAGGTAGCACCATCACATTTCCCCTGCCTACACCCACACAGTAACACCGCAACGCCACTGGAACAAATGGCAGTGAATCTAAAGGAGGACTTAGATATAATTCTTCGAGATAAAGTCATGAAAGCGGATTGGAACACAGCAGGAACAGGAGACTGAGCTGTATGGTCAGCTATTTCCCACTGAATGGTGGAGCAGCATTGAAAGGCTGAATGGTCTCCTCCTGCTGCAATCTTCCAGGTATGTATATAGCCATGGAGCCCGGGTAGGAAGAAGTAGGCAGTTCAGGGATTCTCCAGGAAATTGCAATTCCACAACAGTTTTCAGTGAGGGATGGTTTGATGGATTTTATTTAACATTTATCTTTAATAAAAGGTTTGTAAATTTTGGTTTTAAAATGTTGTGAAAGTTTTTTGCACAGCAAATAAAATTAAAGAAAATAAATTGAACTGTTTGAATATAACAGTTTTGAAGATTTCAACCTCTGTAAAACAAAATCCTGTCTATTCCCAGACACCATCACTTTCCAGCTACTCAAACTCCAGGGAAATATTCCCTCCCTGTCTGAATCTTTGGTTTGATTTAACTGCTTTTCAGTTCTCGTTCTGTGAGCTGTGAAGAGTTCTTTTTCTCCGATCCAGAAATGTGATCACAGCAAGTTTCCCACCATCAAAATCACCAAAATGCCATTTTGCTTTTGGTTAACATATAATCTCCAGCAGTGTAAAAGTGAGGACCGCAGATGCTGGAAACCAGAGCCAAGATTAGGGTGGTGCTGGAAAATGGCTGTTGCCAAAATGTTGATTTTCCAGCTCCTCGGATCCTGCCTGACCTGCTACGCTTTTCCAGCACCAATCTAACGTAGACATAAAATCACCAGCTGTAAACCATTTGTGAAACCAATTGAATATTTCCAAACAAAGTGCATTATGGGCCAAGCAAACTATTACAAGTGACAGAGTGAGAAGGGACTAAATCAAAGTAGAGTTGTGGGAAGGGGACAGCGGTGGAGATAAAGTACCGTATCTCCTGCGGTGCCCACCTCTACCTAAAGGCATCCAGAGCACTGATGCACACCACATGCTCCTTCTCCAAGGGCACCCTGCTGTGTAGCTTTTATCCTCAACCATAGAATAAAACATCTACAATGTGGAAGGAGAGCATTAGCCCATCAGACCCCACCGACCATTCGAAGAACATCACGCCCAGAGCACTCTATCACTGTAACACTGCATTTCCCATGGCTGATCCACCTACTCTGCACAATCCTGGATACTGTGGACAATTTAGCACGACCGATCCACCTAACCTGCACATCCTTGGAGTATGGGAGGAAGCCAAAGCACCTAGAGGTGACCCACACTATCATGGGGAGAATGTGGGGACCCCACACAGGCCGTTGGCCAAGGCTGGACTCCAACCTTGTACATGATGCTGTGAAGCAGCCGTGCTACAGTCACAACTTAAATCAAAACAGATGATCCCTGCTCATTGTCACATTGATGTTTGTGGAGACTTACTGCCCAGAGAGACAGCCTGAGGTTCAGAAATTGGCAATGTAAGTTCAGTCACCTCCAGCCCAGTTAATGTGGTTAACAACAACAACATCAATACTCCAGCAGTGTCATCATGTACAAGATCCATGCCTGACTCTGATGGACAGTAACATTAGCATCAGAGTCCTGCAGTCCACACGGAGCAGGGGGGTGACCACTTCCCTGTGAGCACTCACTGGTCTCTCAATCGTGTTGAAGATGCAACAAATCGCTTTGTCACACAGAGGGGTGAACAGCTCCTACCCAGTGTGAACCCGCTGGGGTCTCAGGGGATGGGATGAATCACTGAATCCCTTCTCACACACTAAGCATCTGAATGGCCTCTCCCCTGTGTGACCTCACTAGGGTCTCAGTGGGGCAGGATGAATCACAGAATCCCCGCTCACAGACTGACCATCTGAATGGCATCTCCCCCTGTGTGGGCTCACTGGGATCTCAGCAGGTGCTGCATTTGAGTGAATCTCCCCCCACACTGGGAACAAGTGACTGATCGTTCCCCAGAGTGAACTCCCTGGTGTTTAAGCAGGTCAGAGGACTGAGTGAATGCTTTCCCACACACTGAACAGGTGAATGGCCTCTCCCCAGTGGGAATGCACTAATGTCTCCGCAGGTGAGAGATTTGAATGAATCCTTTCTCACACATGGCGCAGGTGAAAGGTCTAAATCCACTGTGCTATCTCTGTTGTCTCAGCAGATGGTAAGATCGAGTAAATCCCTTCCCATACGTGGGGCAGGTGAACGGCGTCTCCAGTGTGACTGTGTCGGTGAGTGTCCCACTGGGAGGGTTAAGTGAATTCCTTTTTCTGATTGAGCCTGTCCTCCTCTTTCTCTCAGTTATTATTGACAATCTCATTCCTCTCGCACCAGAATCTGTTCCAGAGAGTGTTCCAAAACAAGCAGAATGGTCAGCTGCAGCTGGTCACCTGACCGGTCACTGGTCCTTAAAGGTTCACTCTCCACAGATGCTGCCAGATCTGCTGAATTTTTCCAGAAATTTCTGTTTATTTTCTGATTTCCCAGCATTTGCAGATGTTTAGTTTTCCAATACTCATCTTGTTTGTTGCAGAGGAGTTTTTTTGATGAACTTAGAGGGTTTTGAAAATTGTACGTTAGGTCACACATCAGCTCTGATCATCATGAATGGCAGAGCAGGGTTGAGGGGCTGAATGGCCTCCTCCTGTTCCAATGAAAGTCATCCATCGTCAGCTTGTGGTAATATTTCCCCTCACTGCTCACTTTACCTCCATGTCTAACACACTGTTACTGACTGAACAAACCTCCTGTGTTTGAACGAAACCTGATCATGTTCAGTGGCTCCTTCTCCAGCCACCCGGGTTTAACTCTCATCATGGAATGCTGTCTTGTATTACTGCGGGAATGCCAACAAAGCCTAATCCTGGAGTCTGTATCCAGTGGGATCCACAATCACGGTTTTTTTCCTTCTTCCTATTTCATACAGGCTATTGAACTCTCGGTTTCAATCCAATCTCCTGTCATGCTCTTCAACATGTCCATGTGGGTGGACTACAGGCAGCTAGGATTTAATGAAGGGAAGTGGGGATTGGGCGGAAGTACGAGGAGCGGTGACAGCAAATAAAGCTCTCATTGTAACAGCAGAGTTTCTCCATGACCCAGTGAGTGGTGAGGCACCTGAGTTTATGGGCGGAGACAGATTCAATCAGGGATTTGGTAAGACACTCAGACATTGTCCTGTCCGTCTGATTGTTAACTCAGACAGATAGATTGTTAACTCAGACACCTTTGATGATCTGGGGCAAAGAAACATATTTCCAACCCAATGATTTCAAAGTCAAATCTCGAAAACACAGAAACAAAGCTTTCTACTTGTACCAGGTTGTATCTGAGCCTCCTCTTTTCTTCAGCAAAGCATTTTGAGCTGTTCAGCCTTTCCTGGTGATTATAACCGTAAGATTTGTTCCTGTAAGATTTGTGACTGAACTTTTATTTCCCTGTTCCTTGTGAGTGATGAAAGTAGCAGAAACAGTTCCTGACCTGTGAGGGGTTTCGGTTGGAGTATTTATATTTACAAATCCATTCCCACCCTCACATGCAGTGTGAAATTGATGTAAAACTGAAGGAAATGAGTGGGTGAGCACCCACAGAACTATAAAGGAAGCATATGTATTTGAGCTGAATGAACCTGGCATGAGGAAAACATGACAACACTCTCAACTCGTTAGAATCACAGAATCCGTGGGTGCAGAAAGAGTCTGTTCAGCCTTTCGAGTCTGCAATGACCTGCTCACCCACCCTACTCCCATGACCCCACATGAACCATGGCTACCCCAACCCACCTAAATTGCACGCTGTGACCATGTTAGCATAGCCAATCCAGTAATGTTACACGTCTGTGGGAGGGTCACAAATTATATCCAAATGCTGGGAATTGTGGATGAAGGCACACAAATACTTGACTCTGACACAAATGCTCTGCTTTTCAAAAGAAAAGCTGGGGGACACTGCAACCGGAAACATTTCTGATTATCTCAGGCGGAAGAGAATTCAAAACTCGTGCCATTGACCCAGGGGGCGCAGCGAAAGTTACAGAGGACTGGAAACCATCAGAAATTTAACAGGTTGTGAGCAAGGTGGGGGTGAGACATGGACGTAAAGACAGTCTGTCATACGGGGGAAGGCAGGAAAGATTAAACAGCAGAAATTGTCGTCCCTCAAAGCCATGGGGAATGGAGTTAGAGCTGGGAAAGAAACCAGGAAACAAGGTGTGCAGCTGCCAAAGAAATATGTTAAAAAACAGATTATAAAAGCATAGAGGGCAGAGATCAGTCTGAATTTTTTGCTCTCAATGGTGAGTACAAAAAGCTGTATAGCCTGGCGAGTTCTATTATATTCTGGATTAGTGGTGCTGGAAGAGCACAGCCGTTCAGGCAGCATCCAAGGAGCTTCAAAATCGACGTTTTGGGCAAAAGCCCTTCATCAAGAATAAGGTTTCCAGCATCTGCTGGTTCCCAGCATCTGCAGTCATTGTTTTTACCTCAAGATCTATTACAGCCAACACATACCAAGGATTGGCCAAGTGTGCTGTAACTTCCTGATAATTTTTTTCTGACATTTATAGTTCAAGTCTGATGACGCAATTAACTTTTGAAATTCGACTGGAGCTGAATATTCTGGAGAAATGTCAAATACATCACATTGATCACATTCTGCAGATCTTAGTCCATTACCCTGCATGTTCCAGCATTTGAGTTACATCGATGTCCTGCCGGTGGGGCAGGACATACAGGGATGGTGACGATGCTGTCGAGGACATTCTAAACTATGATTCTGTGTGCATGACTGCGTCAGCTTGTTGCTTGAATAGTTTACGTTCCAACTCACCCAATAAGATGTTATCAGGGTGAGACACTACAGTTAGAACATAGAACATAGAACAATACAGCACAGAACAGGCCCTTCGGCCCACGATGTTGTGCCGAACTTCTATCCTAGATTAAGCACCCATCCATGTACCTATCCAAATGCCGCTTAAAGGTCGCCAATGATTCTGACTCTACCACTCCCACGGGCAGCGCATTCCATGCCCCCACCACTCTCTGGGTAAAGAACCCACCCCTGACAACTCCCCTATACCTTCCAAAATCACCTTAAATTTATGTCCCCTTGTAACACTCTGTTGTACCCGGGGAAAAAGTTTCTGACTGTCTACTCTATCTATACTCTATCTATTCCTCTGATCATCTTATAAACCTCTATCAAGTCACCCCTCATCCTTCGCCGTTCCAACGAGAAAAGGCTGAGAACTCTCAACCTATCCTCGTACGACCTACTCTCCATTCCAGGCAACATCCTGGTAAATCTTCTCTCCACCCTCTCCAAAGCTTCCACATCTTTCCTAAAGTGAGGCGACCAGAACTGCACACAGTACTCCAACTGTGGCCTAACCAAAGTCCTGTACAGCTGCAACATCACTTCACGACTTTTGAATTCAATCCCTCTGCTAATGAACGATAATACTCCATAGGCCTTCTTACAAACTCTATCCACCTGAGTGGCAACCTTCAAAGATCTATGTACATAGACCCCAAGATCCATCTGTTCCTCCACCTGACCAAGAACCCAACCATTAACCCTGTATTCCGCATTCTTATTTGTTCTTCCGAAATGGACAACCTCACACTTGGCAGGGTTGAACTCCATCTGCCACTCCTCAGCCCAGCTCTGCATCATATCTAAGTCCCTCTGCAGCCGACAACAGCCCTCCTCACTGTCCACAACTCCACCTATCTTTGTATCATCTGCAAATTTACTGACCCACCCTTCGACTCCCTCATCTAAGTCATTAATAAAAATTACAAACAGCAGAAGACCCAGAACTGATCCCTGCGGAACTCCACTTGTAATTGGGCTCCATGCTGAATATTTACCATCTACCACCAATCTCTGACTTCGACCGGTTAGCCAGTTTTCTATCCAATTGGCCAAATTTCCCTCTATCCCATGCCTCCTGACTTTCCGCATAAGCCTACCATGGGGAACATTATCAAATGCCTTACTAAAATCCATGTACACTACATCCACTGCTCTACCCTCATCCACATGCTTGGTCACCTCCTCGAAGAATTCAATATGACTTGTAAGGCAAGACCTACCCTTCACAAATCCGTGCTGGCTGTCCCTAATCAAGCAGTGTCTTTCCAGATACTCGTAAATCCTATCCCTCAGTACCCTTTCCATTACTTTGCCTACTACAGAAGTAAGACTAACTGGCCTGTAATTCCCGGGGTTATCCCTATTCCCTTTTTTGAACAGGGGCACAACATTCCCAACTCTCCAGTCCCCTGGTACCACCCCTGTTGACAGTGAAGACGAGAAGATCATTGCCAACGGTACTGCAATTTCCTCTCTTGCTTCCCACATAATCCTAGGATATATCCCGTCAGCCCCGGGGGACTTGTCTATCCTCAAGTTGTTCAAAATTTCCAACACATCTTCCTTCCTAACAGGTATCTCTTCTTGCTTGTCAGTCCGTTTCACACTCTCCTCTTCAACAAACGGTCCCTCTCGTTCGTAAATACTGAAGAGAAGTACTTGTTCAAGACCTCTCCTATCTCTTCCGACTCAATACACAGTCTCCCACCACTGTCCTTGATCGGACCTACCCTCGTTCTCGTCATTCTCACGTTTCTCACATACGCATACAATGCCTTGGGGTTATCCTTGATCCTATCCGCCAAGGATTTTTCATGCCCTCTCTTAGCTCTCCTAATCCCTTTCTTCAGGTCCCTTCTGGCTATCCTGTATCCCTCCACTGCTCTGTCTGAACCCTGTTTCCTCAACCTTATGTAAGCCTCCTTCTTCCTCTTTCCTAGACATTCAACCGCCCTCGTCAACCAAGGCTCCCTCACACGACCATTTCTTTCCTGCCTGATCGGTACATACATATCAAGGACACGTCGTATCTGCTCCTTGAAAAAGTTCCACATTTCCACCACATCCTTCCCTGACAGCCTGTGCTCCCAACGTATGCTCCTCAAATCATGTCTTACAGCATCGTAATTTCCCTTCCCCCAATTGTAAAAACTTCCTTGTTGTGCGCACCTATCTCTCTCCATAACCAAGGTGAAAGTCACAGAATTGTGGTCACCATCACCAAAATGTTCACCCACTAACAAGCCCACCACTTGTCCCGGTTCATTACCTAGTACCAAATCCAATATGGCCTCCCCTCTGGTTGGACAAGCTACATACTGCGTTAGAAAAGCTTCCTGGACACACTGCACAAACACGGCCCCATCCAATCTACTTGATCTAAAGAGCTTCCAATCAATATTTGGGAAGTTGAAGTCGCCCATGACTACGACCCTGTGGCTTCTGCACCTTTCCAAAATCTGTTTCCCAATCTGTTTCTCCACATCTCTGCTGCTATTGGGGGGCCTACAATAAACACCCAACAAGGTGACTGCACCTTTCCTATTTCTGACTTCAGCCCATACTACCTCCAGAGGCAGATCCCCCTCAAACATCCTTTCTGCAGCCGTTATACCATTTCTAATTAGCAATGCCACCCCCCCTCCTTTTTTACCACCCTCCCTAATCTTACTGAAACATCTGTAACCAGGAACCTCCAACAGCCATTCCTGTCCCTCATCTATCCATGTTTCCGTGATGGCCACAACATCGTAGTCCCAGGTTCCGATCCACGCCTTAAGTTCACCCACCTTATTTCTGATACTCCTTGCATTGAAGTATACGCACTTGAGCCCATCACTGTTTCCGCAAGTAGTCCCTGTCAGTGCTACCTTCTCCACAGCCTCCCTACAGTCTTGGACATCCTGACACACAGCTAGCTTACATGGTGGACTACAAGTCCGGATCCCATCCCCCTGCCAAATTAGTTTAAACCCCCCCGAAGAGTGCTAGCAAACCTACCCCCCAGGATATTGGTGCCCTTCTGGTTCAGGTGCAACCCGTCCTGTTCATACAGGTCCCACCTTCCCCAGAATGCAGTCCAATTGTCCAAAGATCTGAAGCCCTCCCTCCTACACCATCCTTGCAGCCACGTGTTCAACTGCACTCTCTCCCTATTCTTTGCCTCTCTGTCACGTGGCACCGGCAACAACCCAGAGATGACGACTCTGTCTGTCCTAGCTTTTAGCTTCCAGTCTAACTCCTTGAGCTCTTGAATGACCTCCCCACCCCTCTTTCTACCTATGTCGTTGGTGCCAATGTGTACCACGACTTCTGGCTGCACACCCTCCCCCTTAAGGATTCTGAAGACACGGTCCGAGATGTCTCGGACCCTAGCACCCGGGAGGCAACAAACCATCCGAGAGTCTCGCCCATGTCCACAGTTGGCACTCCTCTGCTCGCCAGTTCCTTTCCTTTCTGTTTTATTTTAGAATATCATTCTCTCTCACTCTCCCCTTTGCAGACTCTGACACAAGTGTCTCAACCTTGAATCATGACAATTAAAAAAATACATGTCTCTACAAGAAAACCAATGGAGGAAAATATATCATTCTTGAATCAACTGCATTTTTAAACAAAAATAATTCTGTTCAATAACACTGTCTCATTTTTTTCCTTCAATTCTATCAAGCGAGCTATTATAATTTGTCCCTCAGTTTACCAATCTTAATAAATATCCAATCAATTTAAGAGCAACATGCTGACAACGTACTGAACCAATTTATCTCTTAAGGTTTTAGCATTATTTATCAAGTCATTACGATTACAATAATTGCATAATAATTGGTCTGGGTAACAAGTATACTGAGGTTCACAACATAATTTATTGACTGTTTGAAAAATGGTACAATATATCCTTTTTTTCAGGATTCTAACAGTAATTGTTAAGGCATGCCTCCCTCCTCTAGCTTATCTCTGCACGCTTCAGGCTCACTGCCTTTATTCCTGATGAAGGGCTTTTGCCCAAAACATCGATTTCAAAGCCATTTGGATGCTGCCTGAACTGCTGAGCTCCTCCAGCACCACTAATCCAGGCCTACTCCACCATTAGCCAAGCAGCTGCCACCCCCACGCTGATTGATGATGTCACTTCCGCCCCCAATCATGGCCGCTGCCACAACCACTTCCACCCCTCACAATTCCTCATGCATCACACCTGACATCACTTCTGCCCTTCACATCATCGATGCTGCCACATGCTCAGTGATTTCCGCCAGACCTACTGCCATGGTGACCACCACTTCCGCCCCCACCAGCGCCACTCACCTGCATTCTGCTGACATGGCCCCCACAGACCCCACTGTCACTATCCCTACCCCCCAGAACCCCGAGGGGAACACTACCCCTGATCATGACTCCCCCCCACTATTCCCCCCACCATCACACCCACTCCAGTTACAGGTTCTGCCCCCACTCCCAGCTCTACACCCACACCAGATCCCAGCTCCCAGACCTGCCGAGTTTTCGCCATCCCCCCAGACGTCCCCCTCACTGAGGACGAACGATCAGTCCTCAGCAAAGGACTCACCTTTATCCCCCTCCGTCCACGCATCAATGAATTTAATACACACTGTGATGTCGAACAATTCTTCCTCCCCTCCGCCTCCGAGTTGACTTTCACAATCAGGACTCCCGCCCACCTTCCGAGGGGTCCTTCGCCAACCTCCAACAAACTGCATCCACCTGGACACCCCGCCCTTGACCTCTTCATTTCCAACTGCCGCCGGCACATTAACTGCCTCAACCTGTATACCTCATTCCCCCACTCCAACCTCTCACCCTCACAACGCGCAGCCCTCCAATCCCTCTGCTCCAATCCCAACCTCACCATCAAGCCAGCGGAAAAAGGGGGCACAGTGGTAGTCTGTCTCACTGACCTCTACACCGCTGAAGCCAAATGTCAACTCGAGGACACCTCTTCCTACTGCCCCCTCGACCATGACCCCACCCCCCATCACCAAACCATCATCTCCCAAACCATACAAAACCTCATCAGCTCAGGAGATCTCACACCCACAGCTTCCAACCTCATAGTCCGGGAACCCCGCACTGCCCGGTTCTACCTCCTTCCCAAGATCCACAAGCCTGACCACCCTGGTGGACCCATTGTCTCAGTATGCTCCTGTTCCACTGAACTCATCTCTACCTATCTCGACACTGTCCTATCCCCCCTAGTCCAGGAACTCCTCACATACGTTCGAGACACTACCCACGCCCTCCACCTCCTCCAAGACTTCCGTTTCCCTGGCCCCAACGCCTCATCTTCACCATGGATATCCAATCCCTCTACACCTCCATCCGCCATGACCAGGGCCTGCAAGCCCTCCATTTATTCCTCTCCAGACTTCCCCAACAGTAAACGTCCACCAACACTCTCATTCGTTTGGCCGAACTGGACCTCACCCTTAACAATTTCTCCTTTGAATCCTCCCTCTTCCTCCAGACCAAAGGGGTAGCCATGGACCCACGTATGGGCACCAGCTATGCCTGTCTCTTTATTGGCTATGTAGAGCAGTTAATCTTCCGTAATTACACCAGCACCACTCCCCACCTCTTCCTCCGCCACATTGATGACTGCATTGGCGCCACCTCGTGCTCCGCGAGGAGGTTGAGCAATTCATCAACTTCACCCTGACCTTAGATTTACCTGGACCATTTCTGACGCCTCCCACCCCTTCCTAGACCTCTCCATCTCCATTAATGACGACCGACTTGACACTGACATTTTTTACAAACCCACCGACTCCCACAGCTACCTGGATTACACCTCTTCCCACCCGACCTCTTGCAAAAATGCCATCCCGTATTCCCAATTCCTCCACCTCCGCTGGATCTGCTCCCAGGAGGATCAGTTCCGCCACAGAACACACAGATGGCCTCCTTCTTCAGAGACCGCAATTTCCCTCCCCACGTGTTTAAAGATGCCCTCCAACGCATCTCGTCAACATCCAGCACCTCCGCCCTCAGACCCAAACCCTCCAACCATAAGAAGGACAGAACCCCCCTTGTGCTCACCTTCCACCCTACCAACCTTCGCATAAACCAAATCATCCGCCGACATTTCCGCCACCTCCAAACAGACCCCACTACCAGGGATTTATTTCCCTCCCCACCCCTTTCCGCCTTCCACAAAGACCGTTCCCTCCGCGACTACCTGGTCAGGTCCACGCCCCCAAACAACCCACCCTTCAATCCTGGCAATTTCCCCTGCCACTGGAGGAACTGTAAAACCTGCGCCCACACCTCCTCCCTCACCTCCATCCAAGGCCCCACAGGAGCCTTCCACATCCATCAAAGTTTTGCTTGCACATCCGCTAATATATGCTCCCGATGCGGTCTCCTCTACATTGGGGAGACTGGGCGCCTCCTAGCAGAGCGCTTTAGGGAACATCCCCGGGACGCAAGCACCAATCAACCACACTGCCCCGTGGCCTAACATTTCAACTCCCACTCCCACTCTGCCGAGGACATGGAGGTCCTCGGCCTCTTTCACCGCCGGTCCCTCACCACCAGACGACTGGAGGAAGAACGCCTCATCTTCTGCCTCGGAACACTTCAACCCCAGGGCATCAATGTGGACTTCAACAGTTTTCTCATTTCCCCTTCCCGCATCTCACCCTAGTTCTAAACTTCCAGCTCAGTAACTGTCTGCATGACTTGTCCCAACTTGTCCTACCTGCCTATCTCAATTTCCTCCTATCCACTCCACCCGGTCCTCCTTGATCTATCACCTTTATCCCCTCCCCCACTCACCCATTGTATTCTATGCTACTTTCTCCCCACCCCACTCTCCTCTAGCTTATCTCTTCACGCTTCAGGCTCACTGCCTTTATTCCTGATGAAGGGCTTTTGCCCAAAACGTCGATTTCGAAGCTGCTTGGATGCTGCCTGAACTGCTGTGCTCTTCCAGCACCACTAATCCAGAATAATTATAGTATGCCTTAGATTAGTCTTGCTAACAACTGCAGTGAAGTTTATATTTGAATTTAATCCAATCTTCCCTAGTACCTGTACAGTAATATAAAAATCTGTTTTATTTCCAATCATCCCACCGAAAAAAGAATCCATTATTTCTGATGCAACGCGCACTGTTAAAAATAAGACTTTTGCTCATTTGAATGATCTGTGTAATCCCAGCCTTATAAATTTAGAAAAACCTAACTACTTTTCCCTGCAACAATTCCTGTTCATTTTTGCAGATAGCACATTCAAATAGCAAGATGAAATTTATCATTATTCTTAAGTAAGGTAATAGAATTTTGAAAATCTATATGTTGCTAATATATAATAATTGTTCATTTCAATCCATAGAATACAGAACAGTACAGTACAGTACAGGCCCTTTGGCCACGATGTTGTTCCGACCTTTTATCCTACTCTAAGATCGAACTAACCAACATGCCCTTCATTTACTATCATCCATGTGCCAATCCAAGAGTCGCTTAGATGTCCCTGATGGATCCAAATCTACGACCATCACTGGCAGTGCATTCCACACACTCACCACTATCTATAAAGAAACTATCTCTGACATCTCTCCACAACTTCCCCCTTCATCTTAAAATTATGCCACTTTGTCGGGAAAAGTCTTTCATTATCAACTCTATCTCTGCCTCTCATCATCTGCACAAAGCTATCAAGTAAACTCTTTCACTGCAATGACCAATGCCACAGCTCTGTCAACGTTTATTAAAAAGACATGCCTTCCAGTCCAGGCAACATCTTGATAAATCTCAGCTGCACCTTTCTAAACCTTCCGCATCCTATGTCTAATGAGGTGGTCAGAATAGAACAAAATATTCCAAGTGTAGTCTCATCAGGGATCCATAGAGCTGCAGCATAACCTCATGGCTCTTCAACTCAATCTCCCCACGAATAAAAGCCAACACACTATGCACCGTCTTAATAACCCTATCACCTTGGATGTCAGCTATGAGGGATGTATGGATGTGCACCCCACGATCCCTCTGTTCCTCCACATTGTCAAGAATCTTGCATTTAATCTGAAAATATGCATTCAAATTTGAAAATCAAAAATGAATAACTTCACATTTTCTCAGGTTGAACTCCATCTGCCACTTCTCAGTCCAGCTCTGCATCCTGTCAATGTCCTCTAACAACCTACCAATGCCCTCCACACTATCCTCAACTCCATCAACCGTCGTATCATTGGCAAACTTCCTAACCAACCCTTCCACTTCCTCATCCAAGTCATTTGTTAGAATCACAAAGAGCAGAGGTCCCAGAACTAATCCCTTCAGAACACCATTGGTCACAGTGCTCCAAACTGAAAACTATCCATGTAATCTCACCCTGTCTTCTATGGGTCAGCCAATTTATTATCTAACCAGGCAGGTTTCCCTATATCCCATGCCTCATTACTTTCTAAATGAGCCTACCTGGGGAACCTTATCAAACACCTTGCTAAAATCCTTATACACCACATCCACTACTCTGTCCTCACCAATGTGTTTGCCACAACCTCAAATAATTCAATGAGGCTTGTGAGGCACAACCTGCTGCTCACAAAACCATACTGACCATCTCTAATCAATCTATGCTTTTCCAAATAATCATAAATCCTGTCTCTCAGAATCATCTCCAATAATTTGCCCACAGCTGATGTAAGACTGACTCATTGATGATTCGCAGAATTATCTCAATTGCCTTTCTTGAATAAGGGAATAACGTTTGCCACCCTCCAGTCATCTGGTATGACTCCAGTGGACAGTGACGATGAAAAAATCATTGCCAAAACATAGTAATCACTTGCCTCCCTTCTCATAACAACCTAAGTTATATCCTTTCTGGCCCAGGGCACTTATCTATCCCCATGATTTTTAAATATTTTCAGCACATTCTCTGTCATAACATCGACCTGTTCGACCACATCAGCCTTTTGCACGCTGTCCTCACAAGGAACAAGGTCCCACTCACTCGTGAATACCGAAGCAAAGTACTCACTCAAAACCTCCCCTACCGCTCAGACTCCTGGCACAAGTTTGCTTCACTATAAGGGGTATAAATGCGGAATTATGTCTCAGCACTGAATTAATGTAAATATATTGCAGTGTACAATCACTCGACTACTTTGAATATTGAACGCTTTTTTAACTGAGAAAACACAGTTGAATTGATTTGATTGTATTTCACTTCATGCTAACGTTTATTGTCTTTTGAACCACAATAAGAGTTTCCTTTTTACATATATGAAACTTAAATTAATTACACGTTTATGTGAAGAAAATAGAATTAACATCTGCTTGTTCCTTCCTTTATCAATGACTGTTCATTTTGAAATTGTGGAAATTGTACATTGTTGAAAGGAAGGGAACTTGTCTTCGGCTGAATATACACATTGAATGACTGATGTATTTTTAAAATTAATGTAGAATGATCACGCAGTTTTGTAAATTTGTCTTTCAAAGAATTGTCATGTGATTCCTCTTTATTTAAAACTATCATTTTTTTATTCTTTTGTTATTGTAAAATATTGTTTAATTTCCAGTCCAATACACACAGACCTAATTAATTCCCATTCGAATTACTACAATAAACAGCTGATTTGTTTTCATTTGTGTAACCACTTTAAACATAATATTGCAGTCCTGCCGTCCTGAGTGGGAACATTATGAAAGGAGCCTGTGGAGCTGTGGCAGTGTCTCTCTTACTCGACCCGAGGGAAGGTTTCAAATCACACCTTCAACAGAAATATATCAAGAGCTGCTCTGAATGGTGATTAGAGAGTACCTAAGCACAGATTGAACTGCTTTTCAATCCAACATTAAATCTGCTTTTATCTGTTATATCAATAATCACAAAATCTGATACTTATTTGTGTCAGGTTACCAAGAAATATGTGTTGGAAAATTCGCTTTAGCCACTGAGCTTTTATATCTGTCCCTGTTTTCTCTAACTGAATGAAATCTAAAGAGGATTTTCACTTTTACGAAAAAAGCGGAGGTGTTTCCCATATATTTTAATGCTTCTTCGATCTACGCCTTTTCAGTTTATGTAAGGTTTCATAATAACGCTCTACTTTCGGATAGTGGGGATACCTGTATCTAATTCTATTGCTTATAATTTCCTGGAGAATATTTGAGAATGTTGCAGAATTAAATATTACGATGTCTAAGTAATGAGAATGATCTTTTTTTGTTGCAAAGGGGCAAGTCCAAAAAATTGAAACACATTAAACATTATTCTCTCGTGCTATAACTTTGAAATAACGTTGATATCTTCTTCAGTAAACTAATAAATGCTACTACCTATTACTTGTCAGTCAGCTGATTGCCTACTTTGTAACGAAATGTTGTGATTCATCTAAATATTACTCTGTCCGTTGATCAAAGTGAATTTGTAATTGTTCAGTTTATGAATTGTCAGAAACTTGTTTTTATTTTTCCATTCACCTGTTCATTTTGACCGTAAGATTGAAATGCTTTGAAAATATTAGAGTTTGTTCATTTAAAAAGAAGGTTTTAACATCTCTCACATATCTCACTTCTTATAGTAAGATTCAAGAATGTTTTCTGGTGGAATTCTAGTAAATACCAAATATTTGTTGGTTCAAATAAGGTCTTTAACACCCAGTTATCAATCTGTTGTTAATGTTTCAGCTGTTACATTGACATTGATTATGTACTCATTCAGAGACATCAACTGGCAAATATAAACTACTTGCAGGATTATTGAATTGAGCAAAAGATACAGACGTGTTTACATTTTTTAGAAGGAATTGCTTTTTCATTCAAATGTGTAGGCTGTTCAAGAATTGTATATCGCCTGCCATTGGTTTCCTCGTCGGGAATGCAAATTTATAATTCATGTGAATTTTAATGTGTTTTGTATTTTGAAATTTGTATCAGATTTAAGCAGAAAAAGATGAGCAACTAACATGAAAACTTCAGTGAATAGAAAGCACAGTAAATTAAATTGACAGAGGTAACTTTTAGTATTGTCTCTGAATATTTAGTCAAATATTTCTAATGGCAAGAGCGTTGTGCCAGTAAAGCACAGCAGGTCAGGCAGCATTCAAGGAGAAGCAGAATCGACGTTTTGGGCATAAGCCCTTCATCAGGAAACTTTTCTGATGATGGCCTAATGCCCGACAGGTTGATACTCCTGCTCTTTGGATGGGCCTGCCCTTTTCCAATGCTACAGCTTTCCTCACTTTCTCCCAATATGTTTAATGGACACGAAATGAAAATGTTCGCATCAGCAGTGGAACAAGACCAAATTAACACATTTTTTGCAATATTTATAGTGAAAACTTGTTTGAGAACATGCAACAAATCAGATCGAACGACATCTCTTGCTCTTCGAACCCTTGACCATTCATAATACAGAATAACCATACTTTGAACATCCAGTATTGTGTAGAACGGATGAACTGAAATACCGGGGGAAAACGATTGCATCTATTGAAGGGAATGATAACCAGATCGTTACTGTGATAGCGGAGATTAATCTCAGAAACAGTAAGATACTTACTGTGATTAATCCACTGAGCAGTAATTAGATGGTCATGAAGATATTTGTGTGGCTTTATGTGCAGTATTTTGTATGAACATTGATTTCAGTAACATTGAGATATTTTAGAAGATTGACAATTGACATTTAAAGGTAAGTTTTAAATGCAACATTTTTAAAAAAATGTCAGTTTTGTTTAGCGAAACAAAATTTTAAGTTTATGTAATCCCTATTGTGTGGAAACAGGCCATTTGGCCCAACAAGTCTACACTGACGTTCCAAAGAATAATCCACTCAGCACCATTCTGCTCTCAGATTACTGGACATTTACCCCTGTCTAATGCACATAACCTACACATCCCTGAACAGAAAGTGCAGCTTAGCATGGCCAATTTACCTAAACTGCATATTTTTGGATTGTGGGAGAAAAGCAGAACATGCAAACTCCACACAAACATGTGGCCATGGATGGAATCAAACCCAAGTGCATAACACTGTAAGACACAAGTGCTAACCACTGATCCTCTGTTCTCAATGCACAGCCCCCATGTTCATGAGGTCTATGTAGCTGTTCATTGGTTCTCTTGTCCAGATGCTAATTTATAATTCATATCGCCTTTATTCTGCCCAGAATTTGGTGATTTGTCTCAAAGTTAAGAAGAAAACGAGGAGCAATTAACATGAGAACTTGAGAGAATAGAAAGCACAGTAAATTTAAATTTCAGACTGTGAGAAACAAAGCTCACTCACTTCAATAATTTCAGCCCAAGACAAGATCTGAAGCAATCAGTTTGCTTATTAGACGCTTCCAAGCGTGGTGCCTGGAATAAGGCACACAGAGTTTAGCAAATACATATCTTATATGGGACTCACTACTCCAAACCCGTGCCCATTACTATTGTTTCTCACTTGCCGTATCCGGCCTTGTGCATAACAAATTACAAGTTTTACTCGGCCATTTCACCACATCTTGCTGTGGTCCATTGTTAGGTATATCCTCCATCACTACTATCTAAATCCCCCACTTGTGACATTTCCTCCCTTTCCCCAACCATATTGATCCTTATGACCTTTTAATTGGGGTTTGTTTTTGTGTTTTTGCAAAGGTGGGAAACGGATGCTTATAAATAATGCTTGTACAAGCATATCTGGCTTAACCTACATCCTCACAGCACCTTATCTCGTTGTCTGTAACATCTACCATTGTTTGCAGGCACGTTTAATTCTTGTATGCACATCTTAGCTAATGCAAAAACAATTATATATTTCCTTCACATAATTTTCATTCTTGTTGACTCAGCTCTTGGTTGAAACAATTATACACTGGTGTGAGTTCATTTACCTTGTGTAAATAATTATGATTGCAGAAGTGACACTACTTTACCGATATCCCAAAATTTCCCCCTTTTTCTTTAATTACCACTTGTTATCTTCTGCAGTTTTCTTTTAAGCATTGCCCCCCAAAATTCGAAAACATCATTCTGGAGTCCATCCTGGTCTCACTCATCCCCTCATTATTTAATCTACAAAGTTCCTCTGCCTGATTCCATTTTAGGGGTATCTGTTTTATTAAGGCTGTCACAATCAGTCTTTGGGTGAGTCCTCATATACAGGGCATGATGCATCAGCCAATGGCTACCAATACCCCAGCTACAACCATCAGGGAAGTAAGGATGGAAAGCACCACCCCCATCCATTTTCCAAACCATGATTCACGCCATCCCGTGAGAGATGTGTCTACTCCTGAATTCTCAGCCCGTTCCTCTGCAAAGGTAGTCAGTCCCTGTAAGGCCCGAGTAATTGAACCATCAGGTGCAGTGTTATTAGGAATAAAGGTGCAACAGCTTCCTCCTAACATCACACACACCCACACCCTTTTCCCGCTAAAATCATATCAAGGGCCATTCAGTTTTCCTATGCCATCCTACTTGTCGCATCAAGCTGTTTTGATATTCCTTTCACCGCATCTCTGGTATAATTTATAAATCGCTGTTGATTATAGAAAATGTAATTTATCCAATCTACATTTTTCTGAATGGTTACCCACCAAAAGAGAGCTGACTCACAGCCTGCTGAAATCTGATGACGAGCCTTGAACTCATCAGGGACTCATACCAAATCGAGATAAATCCTGTCATCGAAAGCAGTGTCGAACAGTGATCTCTTACCCCTTCTCTTTTTCCCCAATATAGTTTCCTTCTCAAATGCCAGGGTAAATGGAATTGCCGATTGTACAATTGCACATATCCCTCTCCAATTCCGTGGTAGGGTGGGTCTCAATATTTTGCCTCCACTGTACCACCACAGATCCGCTCGGGGAGCCTTTAGTGCTGAATAGTTCCCTCCCTTGTCCGTTTCGGTGACATTCTTAATCGCTGCACATACTTTCAGCTCCCCCAAATCTCTCGACCGATTTGTACCTTGTCTACGCACACACGTCATGTGATTTCCGACTCCGGCTGAAAACGAAGGGGGTGTTTTGAATCATTCTTCTCCAAGGGAGGGAACATCAGAGATAGGGAGGTACAATTCCTATCATTCCATGCAGTCTCATCCTGATACAGGGCTATCTTAAATTTCATACCCTTCCTGTCTCGCTTACACCCGAGCGGAAAGGGAACCACCTTGGCCACTGGTCTACCGGAGGCACATGCATAGCAATTGCTCTTATTCAGACTTTTTACAGTATACTTTACCCATTCAATCCAGGCATTTGCATCCCTATATCCAGTTTCTATTTCGATGGTCTGTTTCAAGTCCTTTACCTCTATAATTTTTACTACTTCAGGATCATCGGGAGGGGTGAAAGGTCGTACCTTATTATCCAATAGTTCTGCCCATTTTCCCTGTCCTACACTAATTTGAAAACAACAGCCTGAGAAATCTTTCCCGTTTGCTTACATTTCTATCGCAAATGTTTCATCTAATTGTATGTCAAAGGTGCCCCCCAACCCGCGAATTGCTTTGTGCCATGTGGTTTTCTTTATCATTAGGTATATTGGGTTACACTCTTTATCAGGACAATTGAGATGTGATCGGAAGGTGGTCCGGTGTATTGTGACAAGATCATTATACCAAGTAACATCCCCAAAGGACTTAAGATGTATCTCTGAGCTGCAGTACTGTCTCTGATTATCTAAAACCCCACAATATACTAAGCTACATGCATCAGGTCTATTACTTGCGGATTATCAGACTCAGGGACCGTTAATAACACGTATGAAAATTATATTTGACAAAATCCCAATACTAAGAGAGCTAGCAACATAACTCTAAGCATCCCCAGCATTCTAAAAATTGTGCTGAAGCACAAAAAACCTAATACAGAATCCTACAGAAATAATCCCGCACTCGCGTCGCCACGGTCTAATCAGTTACTCTAAGTCTCTTCAGCCTGTGTTTCAGCGGGTCTTGCGTTGATTCGGCTTTCCAGACTTCTTCCTCAACTGGAGATATCACTGGCCCTTTGATTCGAGTGTTGTGAGTCCAGCCTTTCTCCGCTGCCCTCATTGTCATTTCGGTAATCAAAGGATCCTGATACGGCCCTTCCCAGTCCGGCTACAATTTAGTCTCTGTCCAAGATTTTACGAAGATCCAATCTCCCGGCCGGATGGGATGAACGGTGAATTCAAGGGGTGGACTCTGTGCCAATAAACTCTGTTTTCTGAGGAGAGACAAAGAGGCGAACAAACCCAGTACATATTTATTTCGAACAAGTGTTTAGTTTCGGGAATTTTCAATTATCCGTTCGTTCGCAGATAAGGTAATCCAAGTATGATTTCATAGGGGATAGTCCCAAATCTTTCCTTGGGATTATTCGTACTCGCAAGAGAGCGGTTGGTAAACATTTGGTTCAAGGGAACCTGGCTTCTATTATCAATTTAGAGAGCTGTCGTTTGAGTGTTTGGTTCACTCTCTCAAACCTTCCTGATGATGGTGGGTGCCATGGAGCATGGAACTCCCAGGAAATTCCCAACTCTTTCATTATCTCCTGTAACACTTTAGAGGTAAAATGAGTTCCTTGGTCGGAATCTATACGGTTCACTAGCCCATTTCGGGGAATTATGTGCTTTAATATTGTTTTAGACACCACACTCGCAGTGGCAGTAGCTAGGGGGTACGCCTCAGCCCAACCAGATAGATGATCTACTATGACCAACATATATTTTAGTCTTCCTACTCTGGGTCGTTCGGTGTAATCTACTTGTATATGCTGGAAGGGTCTCAATCCCGGGTCTCTTCCTTTCGGGGTCTGTTTTCTCGAGACTTTCTTATTTTACTTTGTGCATATTACACATCCCTAAAATATTTGTTTAGCAATAGTATATATTCCTTAACATCCATATTCCCGAAGAAATAAAAGATACGTTGCTTGTACTCCCCAATGGCTGACTTGATGTAGGACGGCCATAATTTCTCGCATCATCATTTTGTTTAACTTTTCCCTTCCATCAGGTAACATCCATTGCCTGTCTGCTGTTTTTTGCAGCCCAAAAATCTTTCAATTCTTTTTATTCTCTTTCAGGAAATAGAGGAGCTTGCCGGGGATCAGGGACATTAGGTATTAGGGAATGGATCAGCACTCCTTGTGGGTCCGGGCCTACTTCCTTAGCCACTTCATCGGCTAATGTATTCCCCCAACTTCTGTTTCATTTCCTTTCTGATGACCATTTACATGCAATACTGCTATTTCTCGGGGGAGGAATAGGGACTCCAAGACCCGTTTAATCAACTCCTCGTGTGCTAATTCCTTCCCCCGACTATTGATCAGTCCTCTTTCCTGCCATATTTTTCCGAAAGTGCCAACACCAAATGCATATTTAGAGTCACTGTCTGCTGCTCCATCTTTATTTTTTAACACCCTAAGGGCTCTTTCCAATTCATAGAGTTCACAGGTCTGAGCTTACCATCCATTTGGCAACCTTCTTGCCTCTTCCACACTACCTTCCATCCCATCTACGACTGCATACCAATTATGTTTTTTCCCTTCGGACACCCGGGATGATCCGCCTATAAAAAGTCAGGCTCCTGCATGAAGTGGAACATCTCTCAGGTCCATGCGGACCTTAGTTTGGTATTCTATAATGTCAAGACAGTTGTGCTCTGGATTCTGAGGAGATTCTCCTTCCCCTTTCCAAAGAAAGGCAGCTGGATTTAAACAATTGTCCGTGACCAATACTAGATCATCCTTTTCTATTTATTTTGCCTCATATGTCAGAACACGCGAATCTCTCAACCATCGCCCAGCTTTTTGGTTTAGGTTCGTTCTCACTTGGTGTGGGGTGCTTACTATTAGGGGTCTCCCAAATGTAAGCTTCCTGCTTTCCTGGCCTGCACACACTCAGGCCACCCCCGGGATACTGGATACAATAGCTTCGAAAGATATGCCACTGGCTGTTTCATTCCACCCCACCTCTGGGTTAATACTCCCAAAGCCGCTACCTTTTTACAGTAGCAAAGATCTGGAAAGGTTTATCTAGGGATAGTAAGGCTAACACGGGGCATGGATCAGATCTCTTTTGAATTCTTAAATAGTTCTTTTTCCTCATCTTCCCAACTCAGACACTTTGATTCCTCCTCTAATAGTTTGAAATATAATTTATTCATCTTTGGAGCATTAGGATCAATTCACAATCTGCAAAATACCGTTAAACCAAGAAAATTAGGTAATTCCGTTTAGTCCTGGGCAGCAGAATCCCCACTATTCCCTCTCACCGTTCCAGGGTTATCTTTCGCTTTCCCTCACTAACTAAATGTCCCAAGTATTTCACTTCTCGCTTCACATATTGTAGTTTGTTTTTAGATACTTGCAGCCCCCGCTGACCCAGAAAATTCAATTTTTTTTAGTGGCTTCTACTACTCTTTCTCTTCTCTTTTCTATTACATACTGCAACAGGGTAGTTCCCTTGGGGCTGCTAAATTTCTCCAATATTTGTTCTAACATCTGTCCAAATAAATTCGGGGGTAGCGTAAACCCCCGGGGGAGCAGGGTCCAACGGTATTGCTGTTTCTGTCCTGTCTTGGGATTTTCCCATTCAAAGGCAAAAAAACATCCTACTTTCCTCCGCCAAAGGACAAGCCCAAAAGGCATCCTTTAAATCTATCACACTAAACCATTTGTGGTCATCAGGGATCTTACTTAACAACGTATAGGGATTTGGCACCGCTGTGTGCCTGACCGGTTCTTTTCGGTTCAATGTTCTCAAATCCTGCACCAATCGATAAGTTCCATCGGATTTTCGCACTGGTAGAGTTAGGATATTATCAGGAGACATACATGGCTCCAACAGTCCATCTCTAGCCCCTCAATTACTGGCAGCAGTCCTCGTTTACTTTCTATGGAAATGGGATATTGTCGCTCATAAACAACGTCCCCTTTCCTTTTTAATCTTATTTCTATGGGACGGATTGTATTTTTCCACGATTCCCTTCTCTAGCCGATATAATAGGGTCGAATAGGGTCTTCTGTCAACATTGCCATTTGTATAACTATTTTTTTTTCCCTGAATTCAAATATCCAGTCCTAAGAGGATAATTAAATCTCTCCCTAGTAATTTACTTCCTATATCAGGGATACACAACAGTTCCCCGGTGACTGTATACTTAGGACCTTCTATCATCATAGGTTCGAATACTGGAACAGTAAATCCTTCCCCTTTTACCCTGGGAACAGTAATTTACCGTGTTGACATTCCTACTTTCTTTGTTTTAAAATTCAGCGACGACCGTGCTGCCCCCCGTATCGACAAGGAAGACTACCTCTTCCCCACAGGGTCCCACCTTCAAGTTTATCAAGGGTTCCTGGTGGCTCCCCGGAGGCAGGAACTCCTGAAACCCCTATTCTTCATCAAAATTCATAAGCAGAATTGCCATTTCTTCCCTTTGAAGATCAGGACACTCCCGCTTAAAATGCCCGAGTTTCTGCAATAATAGCATCCTACCTGTGGAGACTTCTATCTCTGCCGCTAACCCTCTATCAGATGCTCCCCTTTTTCCTCTCCCTCTCTGTCCTACCTGCTGCCACCCACCACTCCGGTTACTCACTACTGGATCCAATCTTTTCTTTCCTACCTCATCATCCTTAGCTCCCATCATTTTCACCTTCTGTTTTTGTCTCTCATCCTCTCTCTTTGCAAACACTTTCTGTGCCTCTCTTAACAATTCACCTAATGGTGTTTCGCTCCTCCCTTCTATCTTCAGTATCTTTCTCTGTGTCTGGCCATGCCTTTGTCACAAAATGTACTTTCAAAAGACCCTGTGCCACTGGGTCCTCAGGGTTCATTCCAGAGTATTTCCACATTGAGTCTCTTAATCTCTGGAAGAAAGCTGAGGGAGTCTCATGTTTCTCCTCTCCAACTTCAAAGGCTTTCTTCAAATTCTGCGACTTCGGAACTGCCTCTCTAATTCCTTTTAGAATCAGGTCTTTCAATTCCCTCATTTCTTCCCTTTGCTCCGGGTTTTTATTTTCCCACTGAGTGTCTCTGAGGGGAAACTCCTTCTCTCCTGTCCAGTGTCCCCATCCCCAATGCGAAGTTCCCTGTCCCATATTTTAATGCCTGCTCCTGGTATAAGTCCCCTTTCTTCCCCAGTAAATAGTATATTCAAAATAGACATTAACTCAGTCCATGTATACAGAGTGCGCCCCAAGAATTCATCAATTTGTTCAGACAACCCTACCGGATCCTGAACCAGGATCTTCATCTCCTGTTTAAATGTTCTGACTTACCCACTGGTGAGGGGGCACTTACAAACCCAATCTCTTTGTCCCTTATGTGTATCTCTTTGTCCCCTATTGGTTCTTCCCCTTATTTTTGGTTTTGTTTTTCCCCCTTTGGCTTTGGTTTAGATACTCCGGAGGCCTCCTAAACATCTACTTTATTTTCCCTTTCTTTTGTTGAGGATTGAGGGTAGGGAACAACTACATCCCTGTCCACTGCCTCTTGGTCCTCCTCTTGTGGGTCATCCGTTCCCTGTCCCGGTCTGTTTGTCTCACCTCCTCCCCCATTTTCATCTCATCTGATTTTATGGTGTGAGGGGGATTGCAAGCAGGCAAAATGATCCCAGGGATTGGGTGGGGCAGTGGGGGAAGCCTTTGTCTTTACAACCATCATTCCCAAACTGGCTTCCAACAGGACGCATAGTCCGCCTCTTCTTGACTAAAATTTTGTTTTTTATTCACATAAAATTCTAAATACTGACATATACAATCCTCATCCGAATTATACTTTGGCCAGAAGACAGCTGGATGAAGGATTGGTTCTTTGATCCATACTAAACAACAATATTTAATCATTTTCTTTTTTTTTCTTTTTCCCTTGTACAAGTGTTACTTGTCCATTCCCTCAACATCCTCCCCAACAGACTTTCAGGAGGAATGTTCCAGGGACCTTTTCTTCCTTTACTCCGTGACAGTTCGACTTAATCTGCTTACCTCCCCTCCCCCCCCCCCCCCCCCCCCCCATTTCTCAGGGCCCTCACCAGTCCCTCAGCGATTAAATACCCCTTTTCCCGGTCACCAAGTTAATATTTAAAAGTTAGTTTTCCCAGTGTCCAGGGCCAGCCGCTCCCACCGGTAATGGAAGAATGCCCCGGACGATCGCCCAATTGTGAAAAACTATGCCCACTCACTTCAATAATTTCAGTGCGAGACAAGATCTGAAGCAATCGTATGTTTATTGTACAGTTGCAAGCGTGGTGCCTGAAATAGACACGCAGAGTTTAGCAAGTACATAAGATTCACTACTCCAAACCCGGTTCCCATTACTATTGTTTCTCTCTTGCCATATCCGGCCTTGTGCATAACAAAGTACAAGTTTTACTTGGTCTGTTCACCACATCCTGGCTGTGGTCAACTGTTAGGTATATCGTCCTTCACTACGATCTATTTCACCCACTTTGACATTTCCTCCCTTTCCCCAACCATATTGAACCTTACGACCTTTTAATTGGGGTTTCTTTCCTGTTATTGCAGAAATGGAAACCAAATGCTTATAACTACTGCTTGTACAAGCATATCTGGCTTAACCTACATCCTCACAGCACCTTAACGATTTGTCTGTACCATCTACCATTGTTTGCAGGCACGTTTCATTCTTGTATACACATTTTAGCTAATATGAAAACAATCATATATTTAGGTTTCATTCTTGTTGACTCAGCTCTTGGCTGAAAAAAAATACAAACTGGTGTGAGTTCATTTACCTTTTCATAAGTAATTATGATTGCAGAAGTAACACTAATTTACCTGCAACCCACCGGTGGTAGTGTAGTGAACAACGAAGAACAAAGACTACTGAAAATGTGCAGCCCAGGAACAGGCCCTCTGGACGGCCAAGCCTGAGCCGGTCCAAATCAACTATCTAAACATGTCACCCAATTTCTACGCATCCGTATCCCTCTGCTCCTCACTTACTCAGGTGCACCTGAAATGAATCTACCATGCCTGCCTCTACTACCTCTGCTGGCAACGCATTCCAGCACCTACAACCCTCTGTGTAAAATACTTTCCATGTCTATCTCCCTTAAATGTTTCACCTCTCTCATTGAACGCGTGACCTCTCATTATTGAATCCCTCATCTTGGGAAAAAGCTTATCCCTATCCACCCTGTCTGTACCCTTCTTGATATTGTAGACATCAATCAGGTCCCCTCAATCTCATTTTTTCTCATGAAAGCAGACGTAACCTACTCAACCTCTCTTCAGAGCTTGCATCTTCCATACCAGGCAACATCAGCATAAACATTCTCCGCATTCTCTCCTAAACGTCCACATAATTTTGGTAATTTGGCGACCAGGACTGTAAGGAATATTCTAAACGCAGCCAAACCAAACTCTTGTACAATTTTAGCAGGACTTGCCTGCTCTTATACTTAATGCCTTATCCGGTGAAGGCAAGCATGCCATATGCCTTCTTGACCACTCTATCCACCTGTGCAGTCACCTTCAGGATACAAAGCACCTGAACTCCCAGATCACTCTGCTCATCAAGTTTACCCAAGGCTCTTCCATTTACTGCATACTTGGCGCTGGAATTAGACATCCCAAAATCATCACTTCACACTTGCTTGGATGGAACTCCATTTGCCACTTCTCCGCTCAATTATTCTGTCTACCTATATTCCCCTTCATTCTTTGACAGTCCCCTATGGTTTCTGGCTACTCCACCAATCTTTGCGTCAAATGCAAATGTAGTGGTGAGATACTGTGCTAGCAAACTTTGGAAATTGGAACAAGGCAGTTGATATCCAATGCAGCAGGGAACCATGTTTGGATGCTTGTTCCCAGTGAAGTGCCACTGCTTCCTGATGTAGATCAATAATTCAAACTTTTTTTAGGAGTCATGATTTAGAAGTTTACTGACGATACATAGTCGTCTAGTTGACTATGATGAATAATGTCAGGGACCACAGGGATATATCCTTCAGGTGGAAAGGAAAAATGGCGAATGGAAATGAATCCAGACCAATGAGTGGTAGTGAATTTGGGAAGTTGTAACAATAACAGTGGGGATTCTGAGTGGTGTACAGGAACAAAGAGATCTTGGAGTGGACATTCACAGAACAATGAAGATTGTTGGACAAGGAGATCAGATGTTTAAGAGGTTTTTGGATATTTTCTATTGTTGACCACAGACTGTGCATGATATTCGATCTTTAGCAACCGCCAGTTTTGGAAACAACTAAAGGAATGAGCACACGTCTGGTCCATGACATAATCTACATTTTTAAAAGTTGAAAGATGAAAGATAGAGGACTGAAGTATAAATCTTTGCCCATCAAACTACTTCACCACTCAATGAATTTACCACTGATTCCTCTCCAAGTCATACTGGTATGTGCCTTGGAGGGTAATTTGCAAATTGTGAAGTTTCAGTGCAGCTTCAAAATTGTCCTTATTGTAGGTACAGTTTTTGAGCTTTGACGGTTCTGTCACCAAAGCCTGGATGACTTACTCCAGTGAATCTTCTGTTTCATCCATTCTGCTGCAATTTTGCCTTAGCAGTTAAGGAAATAAATATTCAGGAGTTGAAAAATATACAGTTAAGTGACTGCATTGTCGTGGAGGGTGCCCATATCCTTCAGTGGCATTGAAGCTGCACCCACCTAGCCAAATGGAGAGAGTTCTGTTAAACATCTAATTTGTGCGTTGCGGACGATGTAGGCTTCACGGAGACGTGAGTTGCGTTAATAATCAAACAAAGCGCCAACCGACGGACATATTTTGTCGTCAACTTCTTTATATGGGCGGTCAGTTCCATTTCTCCGAATTAATGGAAATTATTCCATTATTTCCATAATAGAATACGAGCTCCCAGGATGATTACACGGAGGAATCGAAGTACATTGATGCCATTGAATGTCAATCGAATATGATTAGATTCTCATTTGACAGAGTTATCTTCGCTGTATTTGGTCTTTTTGTGGATCAATCAGATTCTAATCGCTTCCTGATTTCAAGTTCCAATTCCCGTCTGCACTTGAAATTTCAACCCGTTTCCTCGCCGAAATTTCTCCACCTGTCTTAATAATATGTAAGGGACAGCACAGACTTACTAACATGTTGCTAACTATGTATACAGTAGAACTTCGTGAAATGATTGGTTAGGCTGGGATTATTATCCTTGAAACAAAGGAGGAGGAGGGGGACTTTATAATCACATAATAACAATTATAAATGTTCAATATTCGTGGGATCTTGGCAGGGTAGATACGGGCAGGTGGCTTGCCCTATGCCTTGAGGAGAGCACCAGAGGACATAATCTCAGAATTAGATATTGCTCATTTAATTCAGAAATGAGGAATAATTTCTTTGCTTAGAGGTCAAAGAATCTGTGGCATTATCAAGTAACCGCTGTTGAGACTGTGTGGTTGGGTATTTTCAAACTGTGCCAGGTAGTTAATCAGAAAGATGATGAAACTTTGTCCAGCTAAGTGAGCAGGAAGGAAATCAAAATTATGGGATCAACCATGTTAAAAAGCACACAACACCAAGTTATAGTCCAATAGGTTTAATTGGAAGCACACAAGCTTTCGGAGCGACACTTCTTCATCAAGTGACAGTCAGGTGACTATGAGAAATGAATTAAATATATCTTATTGGAACGAGTAATGTTGTACTTAAATTTGCTCTGACTTTATTTCAGCTGAAGGAAAGTACTGCTGAGAAAAACAGAGGGTTAAAGTGCAAAAAAACCCCAACAGTTTTGTTGCTTGTTGCTTTGGGAGATTTCACTGACTATTAAATGGACCAAACATCATGGGGTTTGTTCTCACATCCTTAACGCATGTGATGAAAGCGGGAAGTCGATCTCCAAGCAACTGGTCACTTCCTATTCATTATGTAATATCTTCCCATCTCAATAAATAAAAATCAACTCAGTTCCATTTGCAATGCTTTAGGTGGAATATTATGCCAAATCTTTCAAAATGTAGAGTTTTGGAACTGAATCTTATTCAGCTGCACACATTCAAGAAATTTCTTTACATTTAAAGTCAACCAACTTAGACATTGTTTCCCCACAACGTCCGACCGACAAGACCCCACCCCTACACCTTTACCTCGCCACACGCTGTCTCTCTCTCTCCTTGTGAAATTTTTTCCTTGCATGTCACCAAATGTGCCTTTCCAAATATTTTGAAAAACAGGTTCTCGGAGTTACAGCGATTCTGTTCTCATCATTTCTTTGTCTTTCCAAGGTTTTATCAAAGGTATTGACTGCCTGAATTTAGATGTTTACTTATTTGAAAGAGGGAATTTTCCACCCATTTTCTGTCCAAATATTTCATAACCTAAAAAAACCCCACTAAGTCTTCCTTCATTCAGCGATAACTGCTCTCCATTTTCCAAGAAGACAAGTGAATAAAATCTCATCCTCAGTACACCCCATCAGCATCGTCTCCAATGGCTTTACACCCCAGTAAACACCGTCATTATCGATTCATAGAATCAAGGAATCCTACAGTGCAGAAAGGGCATTTCAGTCAATCGAGCTGGTGTCGACTCTCTAAAGGTCATCTCCCCCAGACCTTGCTCCCCTCCCTATTTCCTTATATTTCACCTGAAGAAGGGGAAATCCCTCCCCCATATGATTTCAAATAAACCTGTTGGAGTATAACCTGACGTCCTGTGACTTCTGAACTTATCCCCGCGTTACCCATGGCTAATTCACCTAATATACTTAATTCACTCCCTGGACACCGAGAGGGCAATTTAACTTTGTCAATCAACCTAACCCTCCGACCAAACAGCAGTGCGAATTACTGAGACAATGTTCCATGATACTGAGCAAATGCTGTATCATTTTTAATGGTTTCACATCCTGGTAACAGCCTCATCAAAACAAATGAACCCAAATTAAATGTATCAAAACGCTACTGTGTCCTTTATAATTTCATTCGTGCTGAGGGAAATGTTTCTGCACTCATATTTGAATGCGTTTACGTTGTTTTATCCTCAGCTTCCTGCTTCTATTAAACACTTTAATGCGGAACAAGTCTGTCAAGTGCTTTTGATTCCAACACAGTCACAAGGTGAAATTTGCAGAAGTCACGGGTTTGGCCGTTCACTGACACTCTGCCTCCCTGAGAACTGTCGTCCTTCCCCACCTTTCCTCAGGCAGCACTGTCCTTCCTGTGATATGCCCCATCGAGAATGGAAGGACAGGTAATAATACCCGCACTTCGAATGGAGCGACAGTTTTAAAACTTTTACACTGTCCCCAGCGGAGATTTGAGCCCTGTGACAGGCGGGGACACTATCCATTATACTACAGAGGGCAAGAGTGTCAAAGGAGGCCCTTCAACCAAATGTGGCCACACTTGTCAAATTCAACTGCCTAATGAACTGAATCCCATTTCAGAAAGCTTACCCCACAGCCTTATATGTCTTGGCATCAAAAGTTCACGGCTGAATATTTATTCAGTTAATAAGTGTTTCTGCCGCTCTGAAAAATGCAGACAGTGCATTCCAAATTCAAACCACCCACTGGCAGATAAAGCATTTTCGCTCAACTTCTGAAACCTTTCTGCCTTTTTCCTTAAGTCTCTGGCCCCTGCTGATCGATCCCTCCATCAATGGGACACTCGTTAAGTCAACCCTGTCCATACCCGACTTCAATCATGTCTTGTCTACATCTCCTTTGCACTGCGACAAACACTCCACTCTGTCCTTGTCATTCTTCCTAACTGAAACTCTTCATCCCAAACAATACCCCGGTAAATATCTCCTGCAATTTTCTCAGTTTGATCACATCCCTGCTAGAATGTGACTTGCAAAACTGCACACAACACTCTTGCTAGAGCCTAATGAGCATTTGTTTTAAAATTTCTGAGTTAGTATGAGGGTGATTCTGGCTAAGCAGAATTTATTACTCATTCCTAATTGCCCAGAGGGCAGTTGATACTCAACCATATTGCTAAGAGTCTGAAGTCACATGCAGCCCAGACAAAGTAAGGATAGTAAATTCCATCCCAAAATGACATCAGTGAAACAGATTTTTTTTCAACAATTGTTAATGGATATATAGTAGTCATTAGATTCTTCCTTGCAGATATTTTTGAATCCAAATTTGACAATCATGGCATGGTGGGATTCAAGCCCGAATACCCAGACTTTTACCTCGGTCTCTGGATTATCAGTCCTGTGAAATTATCACAAGACCAACGCAGACAGCCATAAAAACTGATCTTTAACAATAAAATGTCTTTTCACCAGAACTGCCCTGGGTCTTTTCCATGAGCCTGACGCTCCAGGTGTCTCTCGCCTGTGTCAGTAAAAGCTGCTACACGGGGATTGATTTCACAACCGCGGTATCCAAATGGATTGAATTGTTTAAAGGTCTCGATGTTGGTATTGGGGCACGTTCGCCCAACAACAGGGACCACAGCAGCACAGACAGAACAGTATGAACATGAAAGAGAGTGATAGATTGTGCATTGCCACAGAGAAATGGGTTTTGGGGGCGGAAAGGAGGTTTAATGATCGTGGGAAGGAGAGAAATCTCCGACAACGGGTGTGTTTGAATCCTGATATATGAAACGCAGAGATGTGAGAGATCGGAATTTGAATGTAAAACAATTATTTTCTGAGCATGTGTAACAAAAAGGACGAAGGAGAGAACGATTAGTGCTGTGATTTGGTTTTAAATCGAGGATGCTGTGGTCACAATGCAAAATACCGACAACCACGATCACAGTAACCACAGAACAGGACGCTTGCAAGCAGCAATAAGTATACTAGCAGAGGAAATGTTCGGAAGAATAGCAAATGTACAATATCAGTACTCAGCGAACAGTGACAGATATGTGGGAACTGAGAGTGAGCTGAATCTTTAAGTTCGGTGTCCTCAGAGGCTGTGGAGATCCCTTGAAAGAAAGTGCTAAAAACTGAGATTGATAGATTTCGACAAAACATCAAAGACTCGGGGGACAGTACAGGATATTGCTGAAATGTATGCTTCAATAACATTTTAGCTGAACATCGGCACAGACACCCAGATCCAACCGGAAATGGGGTTGAAATGAGTGCGTGGAGTTATTCTCTGTCTCCAGTGATGCAATAGGTGAGCGTGCGTCCTTCTATGATGGTACAGAGGCGCAAGAAATTCCTCAGTTGAGTGTGCTCCTTATCAAGGGAATGGTTGTTCCCGTTTATACTCTCATAGCGATCTACAGTACATCTTTCTAAGACAGCTGAGTGGCACAACTGGAGCGTGTTGAGCCGTGAACTTTGCAGTGGTGGGTTTAAAAGATGATTTTGCTATTTGGATCTGTGTTTCCGACACTGGCGGTGGCAGCTGCATTTGCTTGCATCAGCTCTGTAGCAGTTTCTTCCACACAGTCAAGACTTCAACGTGGAGAAGATGGTGTTGGGGTGATATTTTAAATTATCCGTCCTTGGCGATTGGAACACGGAAAGGGTGATATTGAAGTTCGACGAATAAAACCTGAAATGCAAGCTTGACCTCAGGAACAGAGATCATGACTTTAATTTCCTGCAATCCCATTCATTCATTTCCCTTATGCAGGGGATTTGACCATCTTCATCCAGTCCTGCCTACGAGTGACTCCAAGAGCATGAAAAACATTAAGGAACCTTAATTCAAGAATCCCCACCGTGTGGGGAAGAACTCTAATCGGCCCTTCCAGTCCACACGGTCCATCCGAAGCGCATCCCACCAGACCCCACGGTATTTCCTGTCCCATTAGCCTGCATTTCCCATTGTTGATCCCTGTAACTGGCACATCTTTGGTCAGAGGGCGAAATAAAAACGCAAACACACAGAGAATGTGTCGACTGCACACAGACAGACACCCGAGGCTGGGATCACACCCGGGGTTTGTGGTGTAGCCAGACAGCACCGCACGAGGGGTGTAGAATAAATGTTGTCCGAACCAGTGATTTTCACACCCTGTGGTGAATGAGAAAGAATGAAACACATGGACAACAGGATTCGTATCTGTGTGGACACAATTTGAAAGGATCGTTCACCCTGGTTAGAAAAATGGACGCTGATACCACAGAGAAAGCAGGGCACTGTGGGAACTGCTGGAAGGGAGTCAATTAACTACAGAAATGGAAACTCATTTAATCAGTAACCCTGGGGAGAGGCCGTTCACCAGTCCCGTGTTTGGGAAGGGATCACTGAGCAAAGCAACCTCCGGAGCCTCCAGCAGGATTACATATCCCATCAGGTGTTCGGGGATGCTGTCAATGCTGCTGTTAATCCCAACCAGCTATTTGTTCCATAACATCAATCATAGATTCATACAGCATGAACGCATACAGGTCCGTCAGTCCAACCAATCCATGCTGAACACATTGCCAAACTAATCTATTCCCATCTGCCTCCTGCTGTACCCTCTGAGTGGGTATAATGCCCTTGTAGTTTTATTACTGTGGTGTTTATCCAAAAACCCAGTTAATTTTTTGGGTACCAAGCGTTCAGGTTTGTTCAGCATGACAGGTGGCAGAGTTTGAATTCAATAAGCACCTGGAATTGAAGAGTCTCCTGATGACCTGAATCAGTTGTGTGGAAAATCCCATCTGATTCACTCATGCCAGTTCGGGAAGCAACCTGCCATCGTCATCTGCTCTGTCGCACATGAGACTCCAGATGGATAATATCGTGGTTGACTCTTAAATGTCCTCTGGGAAATAACTGATGTACTAGGCATGAATAAATTTATTTTAAAAATCCCACTTTCCAATTCATGTTTGGAATCAATTGTCCATTAATTGTTGCAAACGTACCCTCATCCATCACTTCCTCAGCAAGTTAATTGCGCACGTCAAGCACCTTCCCTAAAAAGAAGCCTCATATGCCTTTTTTTTTTAAAAAAATCTCTCTTTTCATCTTAAACATATGCCCTCTCGTCTTGAAATTCCTCTCCTGGGAAAAGGCCGCTATCGTTATCTCTAACTTGCCTCTCAATAATTCATAAACTTCTGTCAGGTCGCTGCTCAAACCCCGAACCTAAAGTGAAAACAGTCTCAACTAAGAGAAAGTGAGAACTGCAGATGAGAGATCAGAGTCGAGAGTGTTGTGCTAGGAAAGCACAGCAAGTCAAGCAGCATCTGAGGAGCAGGAGAATCGACGTTTCGGAGAAGAGTCTGGTGAACGACACGCCCCCCCAAAAAATGATTCTCCTGCTCCTCGGATTCTGTCTTACCTGATATGGTTTTCCAGCACCCCAATCTCGAATCTGAAAATAGTCTCAGCTTATCCAACCTTTCATTATAACTCAAACCGTCCACAGGCAACATGCGTGTATACCTTTTCTGAACCTATTCCAGCTGAATAATATCATTCCAACAACTGGGAGACCAGAACTGGACAGAATATTCCAGATGAGGCCTCATCCATGTCCTGCAAAACTTCAACATAACGTCCCAACGACTATACACAAAGGACTGAGCAATGAGGGGAGGTTTGTTAAATGCCTTTGAACCATCTTGCCTGTTGGTAAAGCAAATTACAAGGAATTATGTACCTGCACACCGAGCTTCCCTGTTCTCCAACATAGGTAAAGCCATACTCTTTTTGTTGTACCAAAATGCAATACCTTCCATTTACCCAGATTGAACTCCATGTTAACTTTTTCAGTTCAAAGACTCATTGGGTTAAGATCCTTTTGAAACTTAGATCATCTTTCTCACTGTCTACAATTCTGACGCCGCCTGAAAACCTACGCAGCACGCCTGCAGTGAGTTCCACTGTTTTCTCATACAGATCAATGATTCATATTTACTTGTAGTGGCCGTGATTCAGCACTGTGCAGATCATACAACAGTTAGTCATGCAATTAACCATGAGAAAGAAAGCCGCAGATTGCAGGGAGATATCAAACAATTGGAAATAAAAATGGTGAAAGCAATTCATTCCAGCGAACTGGGTGATAGCGAAGCAAAATTAAACTTCAAACCAGCGGCCCACGCTTCAGTTGTGGCACTCAGCTGTCTCAGCAAGATGCACTGTAGATTGCTGTTATTATAAACGGGAACAAATTTTCCTTTTTGCCCCGCCTTTGACCAGAAGCACTCCCAACCTCGTAATTGAGTGGTGAATCAGTCTTGATGGGCAAAGTTGCATAATTCAGCCCTCCACCTTTAATCAAAAAAACTTAATAAATGTTGATTAGTGCAGTGACCAGACTTGTGCTCAGACCTTTAGCTATTCACTAAAGTTCTACTAGTTGCAAGAGTCTGTGGCCAACAACAGAAAAGTCCAAAATCCCTCTCAATCAACTTATTCCCCTCACGATCAAAGTGGTGCTGGAGAAGCACAACAAGTCCGTCAGCATATGAGGAAATATCAACGTTTTGGACAAAAGCTCTTCATCAGGAATGAGACAGGCAGACGATGGGTGAGGCGATAAATGGGAGGTCGTTGTTCTGGGGAGAATGTCGCTGAGAGTGCAGTAGGTGGATAGAGGTGGAGGTTGATGGTGATATGTCAGAGAGGAAGGTGTAATGGATAGGTGAAAATGAAAATACACAGGTAGGACAGGTCAGGAGGACGGTGCTGAGCTGGAAGGTTAGAACTGGGGTAAGATGAGGAAGTGGGAATGAGGGAACTGATGAAATCCACAATGATGCCATGGGGTTCAAGGGTCCCGAGGAAGAAGATGAGGCGTTCTTCCTCCAGGCGTTCGGTAGTGAGGGAGCGGCGATGGAGGTGGCTCAGGTCCTGCATATCCTCAGGAGAGTGGGAGATGAAGTTGAAATGTTTGGCCGTAGGGAAGTGGAGTTGATTCTTAGAGGTATCCTGGAGATGTTATCTGAAGTGCCCTGTCAGAAGATATCCGGTCTCCCCAGTTTAGAGGTGACAGCAGCTGGAACAGCAGATACAACAAATGACATCTGTGGAAGTATAGGTGAACCTTTGATGGATATAGAAGGCTCCACTGGATCCTTGGATAGATGTGAGTGGTACGATGTTGGTGCAGATTTTGCAATGCCTGCAGTGGCAGAGGAAGGTGCTGGGAGGGAATGGTGGGTCATTTGAGGGCATGGACGTGACTAGGTAGTCGCGGAGGGAACGGTCTTTGAGGAAAATGTGTTTGGGGAGGGAAATATATCCCTGGTGGTGGGATCAATTTAGAGGTAGCGAAAATGTCGGTGGATGATGTGATTTTTGTGGAGATTGGTGGAATGGAAGTTGAGGACCTTCCTCTCTCCTTGATCTGTCCTTGTTGTGTTTGGAGATATGGGGCTCATGGATGGACGTGCAGGACATGGATGAAATGCGTTAGCGGGCATCTTAAACCACATGGGAGTGAAACTTCCGTTCTTTAAAGAAGAAGGCCATCTGCTGTGTTCTGTTGTGGAACTGGTCCTCTTGGAGCTGACGCGGCAGAGGTGGAGGAGTTGGGAACACAGGATAACATTGGTGCAGGTGGTGCGGTGGGAGGAGTTGAAATCCAGACAGCTGTGGGAGTCAGTGGGTTTCTAAAAAATATCAGTAACACTGACCTCCAGGGATATTTTTCACTCCCTACCCCGATCCACTTTCCTCAAAGACCATTCCCTCTATGACTCCCTAGTCAAGTCCACGCCCTCAAATGACCCACACTCCCCTCCCGGCACCTTCCTCTGCCACCACAGGAATTGTAAAACCTGCGCCCAGACAGACCAACCTCCGCCCACTTCCCGAAAGTAGGCTTCCACATCCATTCACCTGCACATCCACACTTGCCATTTATTGCATCCGTTTCTCCCGATGCAGTTTCATCTTCAGTGGGGCCACCAGTCACCTTCTCACAGAGCACTTTCAAGAACGTCTGCAGGACACCGGCAACAATCAACCCCAATGCCCCGTGACCGAACACTTCAACTCCCCCCGCCACTCTCCAAGAGCACATGCAGGTCCTGGGCCTCCTTCACCGCCACTCCCTCACCACCCGACGCCTAGAGGAAGAATGTCTCATCTTCTGCCTCATGACAAATCAACCCCATTGCATCAATGTGGATTTCACCAATTTCCCCTCACCTCCCACCTTACCCTCGTTCCAACCTTCCAGCTTGGCACCGTCCAACTGACCTGTCCCACCTGTCTATCTTCCTTCCCACCTATCCACTCCAACCTCTTCTCCGAACCAACACTCTTATCCCCACCTCCATCCACCTATTGCAATCTCAGATAAATTCTCCCAAACCCCACCCTACCCATTTATCTCCCCAACCTCGAGGCTCCAAGCCTTATTCCTGATGAAGGCATTTTGCCCTAAACGTCATTTTTGGTGCGCATCTCGGATGCTGCCTGACCTGCTGTGCGTCTTCAGCACCACTCTAATATTTATTCTGATTTCCAGCATCTACAGGACGCAGGTCCGTCCAACTGATTCCCCTGTCCATTGATCTTCAGCAATCATTACTGTCCACTCCAAGATCTCTTTGTCTGTCTACACCACACAAAATACTCATTGCTATTGTTTCTTTTCCCCAATTTCGTTTATAGTCATTGGTCTGAATTCAATGCATTTCGCCATTTTTCCTTTCCATCTTATTGAGACGTCCCTGCAGTCTCTGACATTCTTCGTCATAGTCAACTACACGTCCAATTGTTGAATCATCAGCAAACCTATGATTCATAGCTCCTACAACTAAGTCTAAATCATGGTCGACATCAAAAAATAGTGGAACTCCACTGGAAACATGCATCCAAACAGAATTATTGCTGGTTGGGGTTAACAGCTGCGATAACAACAGAATTGAACTCCTACTGTCATTTGTAAACTTGCTGTTCACTCTGTCAGTTGTTCTCCTGAGTGATCACCTCTCACATATGGGTGTGGTGAGTGACCTGTGCGCATTCTGACTGAGCAAGTGAGCTTACACCTCAGCGGGTAATTGAATCCCTTCCAGCAGTCATCCCATGGCCCTGACTTCTTCGCATTGCGGGTATCCTTTTGTCAATTTAGTTTGACAAACAGTTGAATTCGAGTCCACACAGATACGATTCCCATTTCCCCCGTTGTCCATATATTTTTATGCTTCCTTATTCTCCCACGAAAAGTTGTTATCATTGGTCTGAAAACCATTAGTGCTTCATTCGTAATTCACCTTGAACTGAGTCAGAGGGTATTTATGGGTGAACCACATAGTTGTGGGTCTGGAGTCACATGTTGGCAGGACTCGTCATGATCAGCAGATTTCCCTTTTGAAGGCACATGAATGAATGAGTTTTCAGTATATTAAAGTTATTGTCTCTGTTCCTGAGATTGGGTTCATTTCCCAGACTTTATTCATCGAATTTAAATAACAGCAGCTGCCACGTTCCAGTCTCCAAAGTTTACTAGCCCAATATATCGCTGCACTAAAAACCCCCTGCTGCATTTCTCCATTCAAAGAATGACATTGTCAATTTAGATTATCCCATATGGAGAGAGAATACTACGCGTTTCTGTGTTAGAATGGAAGCAATGTACAATGGATTGGAGTGTTTACTGGAGCAAGAAACTGATGTGGAGACGATGTGAGCAAAGTCAGTTCTTACTGTCAAAATAACAAAATACCGCTTTGTTAAGGAAAATCACTTGAGGCTGCAGCAAGCTTCCTCTGAACCAATCTTCAGTGCTGGTTAATGATGCTGCTGAATATTAATAATATAATAAATTGAGACCAAGATGCCCTTCCACCTCGACTTTGACCAGAAGCACTCCCAGCCTCAGCATTTCACGCACTTGAATAAATAGACAATGTATTTTCACTGGTGGCAGGGAGACCAGAACTAGATGGCATAGATTTAGGTTTAGAAATCAAATACATAAAAGAGACCTAAGGGTAAACATTTTCACACAGAGGATGGTGCGTGTATGGAATAAGCTGCCAGAGAAAGTGATGGAGGTTGGTACATATCCAACATTTCAAAGGCATTTGGATGAGTATAGGAATAGGAAAGGTTTGGAGGGATATCGGCAGAAAGCTGGCAGGAGGGACTAGATTAGGTCGGACCAAAGAGTCTGTTTCCATGCTGTACATCTCTGACTCAATGCCCGCACCTTTACCAATCATGTCACTGGTGCCACAGAATCACTTCACGTGCTCATTTCAACCCCCACTTCCGGGTTGATATTAGCGGCTGCGCCACAAAGTTTGTCAATTCTGGTTCTAGGAACTGGGGTATGTTACTAACTGCAGCAAAGAGTACCTCCTTGTGTGGGTAGGTTAGTGAAGCAAAAGTTTTAAAACTCATTGTTATTGAAACATACATTGCACTAATATCTCGCACTATCCCCTGAATCATTTTGTTTCTCGAAATCCATCAAACTCAATCTTCAACATGCAGTCCGATGGAACCACCACAGCATCTGGGGATATTGAATTTAAAATTCAGCCAATTCTGAATTCCCACATATCTGCTGTCCCTCGCCTAATATTCCTGTTGTGCACCTGCTACTCTTCCTAACATATCATCTGTCACTGTAATTATTGTTGTTTTTAAACGCGGGTCTCTGAATGACTCAGTAATGGTTTCAATGATAACATATTCTGCATTGTGGCCTCAGTAAGCTCGTACACATCCGAGTCACTGCATTTTATTCCTTGAGACTCATGCAGAGAAAACACAGAAAGAAATTAGTTGATTTTACATGAAAGCATTCTCAGAGATTACGATTAATTTGCCTCCAAACCTCTCCCTCTCTCACAATTCTCTGCGAATCATATATCAGGATTCAGACTCACCCCTTCTCGGAGTCTTCCCTCCCTCCTGCAATCACTTACATCTTTGAAGTTCCCACTTCCATTTCACTTTCAATCACTTTCACATTGACCCCGTTCAGTTGGTGTTGCTGCGCTCACTGTTGATGGGTGACCATGCCCAATTCTCAGCATCGGGACCTTCAAACTAGTTGATCCATTTGGATACCGCGGTTGTGAGATCAATCCTCATGTAGCAGCTTTCACTGAAATGGACCAGCGATTCTTGAAACATTAGGTTCAGGAAAGGGGCACAGGGCAGCATTGAGGAAAAGAAACTTTAATTTAAAAATCCACCAGTTTTTTGTCGAATTGCGTATCATTTATTTCACTTGTTCATTCGGCTCAAGCGACAACAATGTGTGTAGTTATGCAATTTATATTATAGCAGGGATGTGATAGCACTGGAACCGATGCAGGGGAGATTTGATAAGATATTGTCTGGTCTGAAGAAGTGAGATTGGACAAACTCGAGTTGTTTTTCTTAGAGCAGAGGAGATTGAGGGGGATATGATTAAGATGTAAAAATTATTGAGGGATATGGATAGAATAGACTGAAATACATGTTAGACTTTGATAGAGACTTCGACCACGGTTGGCCTTCGATATAAGGTCAGAGGCGGAATTATTAGAGTGACGTGGAAAAACGTTTTCAAACAGTGGGTGGTTGAAATCTGGAATACAGTGTATGCAAGACTCGGAGAGGCAGAAATCCACATAACTTTCCGAAATATTCGGATGTGAATTTTTGATGCCAAGACATACAAGGCTATGGGTAAAGTTATTTGAAATGGAGATTGGACAGTTAAGTTATTGTTACTGAGCAATGCAGATACTCCGTTCCAAGGACGGGTTATTAACACCTGTCCTTCCATTCTCGAAGGGACATGTCACAGGAAGAACTGTTCTGTCTCAATCAACGTGGGGGAGTACTGCTGCTACCGGGGAGACAGAGTGACATTAAAAGAACAAACACGTGACTTCTGCAAGCTGTACCTACTGTCAGTGTTGGAATGAAAATCATTAAATACTTTTGCTCTGTAGTGTGCTGGTTTTTTAGAGCAGGTAGCTCAGGAATATATACACTTTGCCCTTTCTCAACTAGCCTGTACCACTGAATACTGGCACTATGCAGGAAACATTCTCTGTGTACGACATCGTCCAATCATCATTGACCTCCATCACTTCCCCATATGGCACCATTCCACACAATCCAAGAAGGTGTAATGCTGATTGTTTGTGATGTCTCGCCTCACTGTGTAAGGTTCAGTGATTTATCGGACAATCACTCAATTTAGCAAACTGATTTTCCAGCTCACAATGTGATCTCGTCCAGACTGGGGAGAGAAAAACAGAGCGGGTGACAAACGTGTGTACACCTACCTTGTCTCTGCAAGCAAAAACAGACCTTGAGCTTCCAGGTTCCTATCACTGTAACATCCCACTGTGATTCCATGCCTCCATTTCAGTTTGGTCTGCTGGAGAGCTCCCGCATAGCACAGCGCGCGTTGGAAGAGTGGCACGTCATTTCCTGCTGAGAAACCGTGCAATCTTCAATACCCAGTATCGAGTTCAATTATTTTAGACCCTGTCCACCTTCTTTCACGTTCCTGCCCCACCTACACATACCATTCAATCCAAAGGCGGATCGTTTGGCTCGGAAATCTCTCCCAGATGCACTAAACCTGCTGATTTTGTTCAGATATTTCTGCTTTTCTTTGGATAATTTTGTTCTGTTGTGATCACCAGCCTTCAGGAAACGTGTGTTTGCACTGGAGGGTGGTCAGAGGAGATTTACCAAGGTGGTGCCTGAGCTCGACCATTCCTCCTGCAAACATAAGCGAAAGTGAGGGCTGCAGGTGCTGGAGCTGAGTCGACAGTGCAGTGCTGGAATAGCACAGCACGTAAGACAGGATCTGAGGAGCAGGAGAATCCATGTTGTGGGCACAAGCCACCGCTATTTCATTACCAGCCGATGCCTGGAGGAAGAACGTCTCATATTCTAACTTACGACCCTGCAACCAGACGGGATAAATATGTATTTCAACAGCTTCCTCATTTCGCCTCCCCATCATTATCCCAGTCCCAATTCGGCACTGCTCTCTGGACACGTCCATCAATCCTTCCTCTGAACTATCACATTCACCCTCACCTTCATCCACTTTCCCATCATGTGACCACCAACCCCATTCCTCTCCCTCAACCCCGAATCACAATCCTCATTCCTGATGAAGCGCTGATGACCGAAACATCGATTCTCCTGCTCCTCGTATGCTGCCTGACCTGCTGTGCTTTTAAAGCACTCCACTCTCGCCACTGCAAATCTCGACTAGGGCTCTTTATCTGAGAGCGGAGAAAGCTGAGAGAGGAATTTACTAATGTGCACAGAAAGAGGATAGATATGTGTGACAGGAAGAAACTGCTTATGGGAAGTGTTAATAACCAGAGGTATAGATGAAACGCTAGAGAGAGGAAGTTCAGAGAAGATTTAGGAAGAATGTTTACATCCTGAGAGTGTTGTTTGTTCATAACTCACTGTTTGAACGTGCGGTAACTTCAGGAGTATTTAGCCGAACACGTGAGGAGCTGGAGCATGCACGAAAAAGGACCAGGTACTGGAAAGTGGGGCGAGGATAAACAGATGTTTGATGAATGACTTGAACACCGTGACTTTGAGTGCAGTAAAATGGAGGCTAGCGCAGCTCATTGGCACAATGAAAGACGTGTTGGACATCTACTGCATTGTTAAGATTGCGATTCTAAGTTTGTGTGTTTGACTCCCACCAGAATCGGAGTTTATTTAAGATTTCAGCTGAATCAATGATTGTTCCGCTGACTCATCAGTTCTCATCGCCTGGATTTCTCATCCCTGCGACTGACCAGAGAAGATTACTCATCATTTGAAGGAATCTTATCATTTGAAATATTATCAGCCCAGAATCGGCTGCTCATTCACAAAACCCACTGCAGAAGTCCACTGTCTCTAAACACATTTCCCTCCCACAGCTGCACAGAGGTTTTCGGTTTATTCAGTGTTTTTTTCCCTTTGGGCGACAGGTTGATTTTGATGGGCTGGGAAAAGACATTGACGTTTTCGGTTAGCCATAATGATATCAAATGGTGGGGTAGCTCTGGCGGGTGAAATGTCCCCTCCTATTCGTCTCTGTCTGCGCTGTTTCTGACAGAAGGTTTTAAACAATAACATGATGAGGACTCTGTAAATCTACACCACGGAATACTAAGAACCTCCCCTTTATCCACTGCTTTCACAGCTGGAATACACAGCTCCTGTTGTAGCTTTAGATCAGACAGTGGAGGATTCTCCCTGGCGCTCTATCAGAATGAATGCTCCTTCACACAGCGTTCCAACTCGACAAATGGAGCTAGCGGCCGTGTGAATGTTGGGGATTCAGGGACATATTTCCTCTTTGCCTGGCTAGAGTTCTGGCCACAGTAATAAACATGAATTTGGGACATTCAGTATCTTATTCTGGATTCTAATCACTTTACAATTTAAACTGAAATTTAACTTACTCTTGCATGACATTCTTATATCTTCAGTATTCATGAAACCTGTGCAACATGGCCTTGGATGTAGTGATGGTGAAGATTGAGGATGAGTGCAGTATGTTTCATGTTTTCTGTAGGAACTTGCAGAAGGAAGTTCAGGAAGTGTCGATGAATCTAATTCTGTGCCAAATTGAAGCCATTCGAATTAGAAGCCCTGAGACATCGATAATGTCACATTGTAAACAACGCAGCCACCCACAGAAACCAAGTTTTCAATCAACTCTATTTTGCGCATCATTTTGCTGTGTCCCATTTCCAGAACCTGATGCTTGAATAGTCACAGGTCCATATCAGTTCCTCATCCTCTGCCTTAGCTTTATTTTAAGAACCACTGCAACTATGGAACATGCGGGTCGAAGGTCCCAGAGGTACGAGTAGGGCACGTTATAGGCTTGCTGCCTGCGGCTCCAGTGGAGCAACTGATCAGCACTTGGTACTAAACAGTCTTAAACATGCCGCAGTTATAATTTCAATCCTTGTCCAACGCTGGTTTTACTGACGTTGATCAGGAATTATTGGAGCATCAGACTGAAGCGTAGTTGAAGAATAATTTCGAATAAAGTAGTATGTATTCTAAAACTCCAGTTTCTGATTTGTGGGATTGTTCTGTCTTTGGGAAGTGTGTCAATTATTAAACGTAAACCTGCACATATTCCCCAGGTGATTATCCATCTGTGGATCGAGAAACGGAGGTGATATTTTAGCTTGATGACCTTTTTCAAATCTCTGACACTGCAATGGATTACATTCTTGAAAAGGCTGTTAAACTCGCTTCACGATATCCTATTTGCTGCAAACTCACACAGCTCATTCAAACATTCGAAAGGAATTGGATTTTATCTCTTCGGGTAATTGAATGATGTCAGCGTATCTGGCAAATTCATGACAAATAGTTTTGCTGCTGTGTGGAACAGAAGGTTCAAACAGGAATAAGGACGGGTCTTGTCGCAGGATCTTTCGGGGGAAGATCAGTGAGTGTTAAATGGACTCAGTCCCATTACTGGTCATTGTGACCAAATGTTCAAGGCAACAGGTGGCAATGATAATGATGCTTGACGTCGACAGGTCCATTCCGACTCATTGGAGTCACTATTGTATTACAGGTCAGGTGAGCAGAGGAACTGATGATCCTTATGTCAACCTGAGACAGTGCGACAATTAATCCCACGAAGTTAGTCTCACTCTATCCCATAAACCAGTTATCCAGCAGACTGAGGTAATCGGCTTCCATTTAATGCAAAACTAAAGCAAACAGATCAGCACGTTCACAATCTGTAATAGTTCACGTAGAACCAGCGGCTACACCTTTCAAGCTCCACCAGGTCTTCTTACACTTAACATGTTCAGTTGCTGGTGTTTTGCAATTCCTTTCGAATGAACGCTAAACAATTCGTGATTGTGTTACTTTTGCCTCTCCATCAAGGCAGCCCAGAATCCATGTTCCTGTTAAATTCGTTCCTTGTGTGTCTGCACGTGGCTTTTCAACTATTCTGGAATCATCTTCTAAAATGTTTTTTTTCTTTCTGAAAAATCAATTCCGATACATGGATACAAAAAAACAAATTCTAATTCGGCCAATTAGTTTAAATGATGCCCCAATCAAGTTTGAATTTGTTATTTTCACAATGTTAAAACCATTGAAACTCTCCGACGTTTTATGAGACAAATATCTGACATTTTGAACAGGTACCCAGAGCGGCAAAGAACAGCAAGCAGAACAGCGAAAAGACCAACAGATGTAGGATGTTAGTAAAATCTCCAAGCGGTGCTTATCTGGAGAAATAGATTGCATCGAATAAAAAAGCATCAACACCGATCTAGATAAAAAAATCTACAGAGGAAGATACAAAGAGAAGATTCGACAACTAGCTGGTTTTTAAAATTGAATTTCTTTGTAAATGTTAATAGACTCGGGGTTGGGGAAGGTATTGTAGAGCAGAAGCTTGAGAGAAAGGAGTTGAAAGTAGTTGTAAGTTGATTATTCTCTGTCAAATGTTGAAAAAGCAATAAAGTTGTTATTTTTAACTTTAAATGGTGATTTTGAGGATAGCTGCTTGACTCTTGAATTTTAACAGAGCACAGCACTGGGCGGAATCTTTTCTGTTTTGGTGGTTTACATTAGAGAGGGGTTTACCTCTTCAAGTAACACCAGATTCTGTGGTTGCTTTGTTGTTTCACTCATTTGTGCATTTTGCCTCATTAACCATTTTGAAGTTGTCCTATCTACACAAAAGGTCCGTGTTTTTGCACCATTGTACAAGAGGTGCAGTGTGTCTAAGCGACAGGGATCCCTCCAATAACATTCGACGCTGATTCAATCTATCTATCCTGATATTGACCCATGGAAACAGCACTGCGCACTCTCCTCGAGTCTGGAAAACAAACCCTTCACAGTTAATGTTACATCCCGCTCTCATGGGGCTTTTCATTCCATCGCTTTCAATTCCTCCCAGAATCCGGTTCAACAGATTTTTTCACTGAGTCAGTTCTTTCTGTTCAAATCCTGTGTGTTGAGGGTCACAGTTGGAGCGTTCCGAACCCATATCCCAGTGATCGTAACATATTCACTGAAATGATGAACTGCAGAGTACAGTTCACAAACAGCATGTAGATGTATGTCTGCTCTGCAAATTTTAAGAAGCCTGTTTTAAGAAGCAAGATAATCAGTTCCTGGATCCTGCTTTTGTTGTCACACAGACCAAGATTGTAAATGCTGGCAACATGCACTGGTCGAGACTGTTGCTTTCCCACATCCGTTTTCTCCCCAGGAGGTGTTCAGATGATGGTCTGAATCGCTTTCTTTTGTTCCCTGTCTCTCTGGGATGATGGGAGCTGTGAGATCTGTTCTCTGAACTGGGGGTAATTTGATAAGTTTATCCACATCAGGTTCAGTGTGCCTGAGCGACAGGAGTCGCTGCAGTAACATCCAAAGCTGATTCCGACAGCAGAGTCGTCTTGGACTCGATGGGCTGAACAGCTTCTGTCGGCGCGTGAGTGACACTACACGTTGATGTTGCCCTTCTTCCAGTCTCTGCGACAGAGTGGCTGATAGTAAAACAATGTCTCATTGTTAACCCTATCTTCTGTGACAGACTGGCTGCAGCCCCGCAGCTCAGGACGTGGGGTGGTTCTCAGTGAGTGAGAATTTCACTCGGATTGTCTCCATCTGGAACAGTTAAAGCTCAGATGTAAAGTGCAGCGAGTTTTCAGCAAAGAAGCCGATGTTAGTGTTACAAAAGGCTTTCTGCAGGATTGTTTTGTGAAGATGGATTCTGAACAGCAAAGAGGCTGCACAAAAATGCCCTCGCATGATTTTACCTGAGGGTAGAGAGTCCGGAGTACATTTCTGTCTTTCCCACTAGCTCACCATCTTTATCGCTGTCTCAGATAAATGATATTTGCAGGAAGTTCCTTATCAAACTTGCTGATTTCCAGCACGTGATGGAACTTGCTGTGCCGATGAGAGCGAGATTTAGAGTGTATCAGCGCTTGCCTCCCCTCACATTGTGTGCAGGTGGAGAGAAATAGCTGAATACTCTGCCAATGAAGACAACATAGTCCAAGCGGAAGGGATAAACAGCACCGTCCCGTGAACAAGGAGATGGAATGAGAAGGCGATATTCTTGAAACACTTTGGTGCTTAGAAATCCGAGAACACAGTGGGATGTAGTCGGACCTGAGCCAATCTCAGCTGGTTTGGTGTTGGAAATGTAAGAGTGTACAGGGTTTAGTAGCTTGTGTTAATATTGGCATGTGAGAATGTCTGACTTCATATCGCCATCGAGCCTTGGTTGTTTGATTTCACTTTTGCACGGTCGTCCGATGAACTGTTTGATAAAAAGATGTAAATCATTAAATTGCACCCTTTGAAATACTTTTGGGTTTTGGGGTCAGAAGTGTCATTGTAGTGGGCATGTCACAGTACCACATGTGGTGAAAGTCAAACAAGTGTTAGAGGATGTTCACCCACAGAATCCCACACTGAATAAATCCATCATCTAGATGTTCACGCAGTTCTGGGTGTGAAACTATCGGAAGTGGGGACGTCAAATGATTGGAAACAGCACTGAACAGGTCGATGGGAATGGTGTGGTATATGAGGAATATCAACAACAAAGTTCATTTGAAAAGTTGGGACAGGTCTCCTTGGAGAGCAGAAGGCCAAAACCTGGCCTTGTTAAACCTTTCCAAGACATGAGTGGGTTAGACAGAGGAAATAAGGAAGGGAGAATGCTCCCTACGCCTGAAAGGATCGAGAACGAGTCGGCAGAGTTTTAAAGACATTAGTAAAAGAAGACAAATGTACATGAGGAGGAATGTTTCCACATAGGGATTGGTTAGGGTCTGTAAACCACTGCCTGACATTGACAAAGACGCAGTTTCAATCGAGTTATTTAAAAACTATTTCGATGCTTATGTTGAAAGTAAAAGTGTCCAGAGTTACAGGGAGAAGGGAAGAGAATGATACCAAAAGAGAATCACATTTATCTCTGTAGAGAGCAAACACAGCTAAGGTGTTTTGTGATTCTGATTGGAATCACAGTTCGACCAACAGAATGTAGGGAGTTAAACAATGGTGATATTGGCAAAACAGGGACACATCTACACAACAAAATATTATCAAGCACGGACAACTCATAGGGAGGATGGCGCCGTCTGCAAATCCTGCAGGGTGTCCTGCAGATCAGACACACCGCACTTCACTATTCAGGTAAGGTTAGTGCTCGTTTGGGTGACCAAGGGGCCTAAGGCCTTGGATTCAGATTCCAGCCTCGAAAGAGGTGTAGGTTCGTATCCCACCGCTGTAATGTCTGAGGCTGCAGCATGTTCAATGCCAAAAAAAAAGCAGAGCCGTGAGTTTGCTTCTTGGAGAACTAACTGTGGTGTGGGAGAGTGTGGGCTCTCTCAAAGGAGTCAGAGTCCATGTTGTCATGATAGTGATCGCCTACCACATGGTCAATTGGAGGCTCAAGCAGCGACAGCTTTGTTCCAGGCAAGTTGAATTTTCACTGGAACCAAAGAGCGATTGTTGTTTCATTGCTGTTGTGAAACAAGGTCCGGCAGTGACTCTACTCGCCGTTATTCAGTTTTCTTGCGAATGGGAAAATAATTCCAAGGAATTGAGATGTCATATGTTCTTAAATTTCTCACATTTACTTCATTTCTGTCCTGGAACGGCAGAAGGGAAAGGTAATCTAATCGAGACTGCGATTGGTGAAATTCACTTTTTATGGGCAATTCGGATTGTGTTCTTTCTTTCTCTCTTTTCAGCACTTTCTGGGAAGTGGTGGTGCACTTAGGCTCCAGTCTGTTTGAAAGAGTAGTTTGGAATTGCCCTGTTGTGAGATTAGTTTATAGCTCATGCCCTCGGACTGTCTCACATTTAGCATTCATGTTTCTCTGTTTCTGAAAATGCATTTGGTTTGTCATTTTTGTTTGTATTCCGTGTTGAATGCTTTCTGTTTTGCCATTCTATAAATACATTACCAGATAACACGGTTTGTGAGGTAATTTCCAACAGCAAAAATCCTCAACTGAGGATCCGGGAATATTTCACGGAGTATGGTCAGTCAGCGCAAAAGTAAGGAATTCTTTCGGTTCTGCAGTATTTCACAATACTACCTTTCCGGTGAACAGCCAGAGAGAGCGATGGCAAGCCACGCTAAAAATAATCCTTTCAAGCCGGTGTAAGCGACATAACGTTATTGGGGTAGACAGCAAGGAAACAGATTCTTCAGTGAATCTCATCCATGCTGACCACACAGCCAAAGTTAAACATGTCCCGTTTACCAGCATTTGGCCCCTATCCCACAAAACCCTCCCTATCCAGAAACTCATCCGGTTGCTTTTGAAATCTTCTGAGTGTACTAGCCTAATCCACTTCCTCTGATTATTCCACACACGCACATCCTTCTGTGTGGGAAATATGCCTCAGGTCCTTTTTAAATTTTAGCCCTCTCACTTTAAGCCTATGCTCTCAAGTTTTCAACTCGCCCCACCTTGGGTAAAAAACGTAAATAACCAGTTTACAAATCTTCCATAACATGCCCCAGCCGCTAAGAACATAGAACATAGAACACAGAACAATACAGCACAGAACAGGCCCTTCGGCCCACGATGTTGTGCCGAACTTCTATCCTAGATTAAGCACCCATCCAGGTACCTATCCAAATGCCGCTTAAAGGTCGCCAATGAATCTGACTCTACGACTCCCTCGGGCAGCGCATTCCATGCCCCCACCACCCTCTGGGTAAAGAACCCACCCCTGACATCTCCCCTATACCTTCCACCCTTCACCTTAAATTTATGTCCCCTTGTAACACTCTGTTGTACCCGGGGAAAAAGTTTCTGACTGTCTACTCTATCTATTCCTCTGATCATCTTATAAACCTCTATCAAGTCACCCCTCATCCTTCGCCGTTCCAACGAGAAAAGGCTGAGAACTCTCAACCTATCCTCGTACGACCTACTCTCCATTCCAGGCAACATCCTGATAAATCTTCTCTGCACCCTCTCCAAAGCTTCCACATCTTTCCTAAAGTGAGGCGAACAGAACTTCACACAGTACTCCAAATGTGGCCTAACCAAAGTCCTGTACAGCTGCAACATCACCTCACGACTCTTGAATTCAATCCCTCTGCTAATGAACGATAATACTCCATAGGCCTTCTTACAAACTCTATCCACCTGAGTGGCAACCTTCAAAGATCTATGTACATAGACCCCAAGATCCCTCTGTTCCTCCACCTGACCAAGAACCCTACCATTAACCCTGTATTCCGCATTCTTATTTGTTCTTCCAAAATGGACAACCTCACACTTGGCAGGGTTGAACTCCATCTGCCACTCCTCAGCCCAGCTCTGCATCATATCTAAGTCCCTCTGCAGCCGACAACAGCCCTCCTCACTGTCCACAACTCCACCTATCTTTGTATCATCTGCAAATTTACTGACCCACCCTTCGACTCCCTCATCTAAGTCAGTAATAAAAATTACAAACAGCAGAGGACCCAGAACTGATCCCTGCGGAACTCCACTTGTAACTGGACTCCATGCTGAATATTTACCATCTACCACCATTCTCTGACTTCGACCGGTTAGCCAGTTTTCTATCCAATTGGCCAAATTTCCCTCTATCCCATGCCTCCTGACTTTCCGCATAAGCCTACCATGGGGAACCTTATCAAATGCCTTACTAAAATCCATGTACACTACATCCACTGCTCTACCCTCATCCACATGCTTGGTCACCTCCTCGAAGAATTCAATAAGACTTGTAAGGCAAGACCTACCCTTCACAAATCCGTGCTGGCTGTCCCTAATCAAGCAGTGTCTTTCCAGATACTCGTAAATCCTATCCCTCAGTACCCTTTCCATTACTTTGCCTACCACAGAAGTAAGACTAACTGGCCTGTAATTCCCGGGGTTATCCCTATTCCCTTTTTTGAACAGGGGCACAACATTCGCTACTCTCCAGTCCCCTGGTACCACCCCAGTTGCCAGAGAAGACGAGAAGATCATTGCCAACGGTACTGCGATTTCCTCTCTTGCTTCCCACATAATCCTAGGATATATCCCGTCAGGCCCGGGGGACTTGTCTATCCTCAAGTTGTTCAAAATGTCCAACACATCTTCCTTCCTAACAGGTATCTCTTCTAGTTTATCAGTCCGTTTCACACTCTCCTCTTCAACAATACGGTCCCTCTCGTTCGTAAATACTGAAGAGAAGTACTTGTTCAAGACCTCTCCTATCTCTTCCGACTCAATACACAGTCTTCCACCACTGTCCTTGATCGGACCTACCCTCGTTCTCGTCATTGTCAGGTTTCTCACATACGCATAGAATGCCTTGGGGTTATCCTTGATCCTATCCGCCAAGGATTTTTCATGCCCTCTCCTAGCTCTCCTAATCCCTTTCTTCAGGTCCCTTCTGGCTATCCTGTATCCCTCCACTGCTCTGTCTGAACGTTGTTTCCTCAGCCTTATGTAAGCCTCCTTCTTCCTCTTTACTAGACATTCAACCTCCCTCGTCAACCAAGGCTCCCTCACACGACCATTTCTTTCCTGCCTGATCGGTACATACATATCAAGGACACGTCGTATCTGCTCCTTGAAAAAGTTCCACATTTCCACCACATCCTTCCCTGACAGCCTGTGCTCCCAACGTATGCTCCTCAAATCATGTCTTACAGCATCGTAATTTCCCTTCCCCCAATTGTAAAAACTTCCTTGTTGTGCGCACCTATCTCTCTCCATAACCAAGGTGAAAGTCACAGAATTGTGGTCACCATCACCAAAATGTTCACCCACTAACAAGCCCACCACTTGTCCCGGTTCATTACCTAGTACCAAATCCAATATGGCCTCCCCTCTGGTTGGACAAGCTACATACTGCGTTAGAAAAGCTTCCTGGACACACTGCACAAACACGGCCCCATCCAATCTACTTGATCTAAAGAGCTTCCAATCAATATTTGGGAAGTTGAAGTCGCCCATGACTACGACCCTGTGGCTTCTGCACCTTTCCAAAATCTGTTTCCCAATCTGTTTCTCCACATCTCTGCTGCTATTGGGGGGCCTACAATAAACACCCAACAAGGTGACTGCACCTTTCCTATTTCTGACTTCAGCCCATACTACCTCCAGAGGCAGATCCCCCTCAAACATCCTTTCTGCAGCCGTTATACCATTTCTAATTAGCAATGCCACCCCCCCTCCTTTTTTACCACCCTCCCTAATCTTACTGAAACATCTGTAACCAGGAACCTCCAACAGCCATTCCTGTCCCTCATCTATCCATGTTTCCGTGATGGCCACAACATCGTAGTCCCAGGTACCGATCCACGCCTTAAGTTCACCCACCTTATTTCTGATACTCCTTGCATTGAAGTATACGCACTTGAGCCCATCACTGTTTCCGCAAGTAGTCCCTGTCAGTGCTACCTTCTCCACAGCCTCCCTACAGTCTTGGACATCCTGACACACAGCTAGCTTACTTGGTGGACTACAAGTCCGGATCCCATCCCCCTGCCAAATTAGTTTAAACCCCCCCGAAGAGTGCTAGCAAACCTACCCCCCAGGATATTGGTGCCCTTCTTGTTCAGGTGCAACCCGTCCTGTTTATACAGGTCCCACCTTCCCCAGAATGCAGTCCAATTGTCCAAATATCTGAAGCCCTCCCTCCTACACCATCCTTGCAGCCACGTGTTCAACTGCACTCTCTCCCTATTCTTTGCCTCTCTGTCACGTGGCACCGGCAACAACCCAGAGATGACGACTCTGTCTGTCCGAGCTTTTAGCTTCCAGCCTAACTCCTTGAGCTCTTGGATGACCTCCCCACCCCTCTTTCTACCTATGTCGTTGGTGCCAATGTGTACCACGACTTCTGGCTGCACACCCTCCCCCTTAAGGATTCTGAAGACACGGTCCGAGACGTCTCAGACCCTAGCACCTGGGAGGCAACAAACCATCCGAGAGTCTCGCCCATGTCCACAGAACCGCCTGTCCGTCCCTCTAACTAGAGGGTCCCCGATAACTAGCGCTCTCTTCTTCTCCCCCTTTCCCTTCTGAATCTCAGAGCCACAGACCCCTTCACTGCAGCTTACACCTGCAAGGCTGTCCCCCCCAACAGTTTCCAAAGCTGCATACTTATTTTTTAGGGGAACGAACACAGGGGAACCCTGCACTGCTGTTTCTTCCCCTTCCCACCTCTAACTGTTACCCAGCTACCTCTGTTCTCTGCCGTAACTATGTCCCTGCAGCTTCTATCGATCACCCTCTCAGCCTCTCGAATAATCCTCAGCTCATCCATTTCCAGTTCCAGTTCCCTAACTCGTTCGGTGAGGATCAGGATCTGACTGCATTTCCTGCAGACGAAGTCGGCAGGAGTATCGGTGGTCACCCCGACCTCAAACATCCTGCAGGAGGAACATTCCACCGCCTGCGCTGCCATGACTGTACACTGTCTCCAAAAAACAAGAACACTGAGTCAATAACCTGTGGACTTTAAAGTTAGGTTAGAGGAGGAGGGTGGGAGGGAGGCCCTACGGAAGTAGGACCTGGGGTCTAGAACACACCCACTCAAATACTAATCACTTGCCTTCCCGCCCAGCTATGCGCTCCAACCTCACTTCCGCTGCCCGCTACAGGTAAGTAATTTTGAAACAAACTGTCTTAGCTTAGCTGTAGTCTCCCGGGTTCGTTTTTCCTCGGCCGCTGCTCCCACTCAAAGGTGCAGGACAAGTTGTCCCAGCCTACTCTGCATCGCCATGTAGTCCAAACATTGACGGCATCCTTTTCTATAATATATAAGCAATTTCACACGATTTTCTTACCTTTTCGCTGATGTCAATTACGCTGGACAACAACGAGCTATTGGAAAGGGAGAGGTGAAGCATAGAAATGGTGCATATGTCACTGTTGGCACTTCTGAGCAGCGGCGGGCCCCGGCGGGACTTGTTTCTGTAGTGTAGTAGTTATCGCATTCACCTCACACGCGAAAGGTCCCCAGTTTGAGACTGGGCAGAAACAGCCCTGTTTCCAACAGCAGCCTTTTAGACGGGTGGGAACAGAGCTTTCCTGCTTGCTTTCCATCGCGCAAATCTGCTCTCGTGTTGAAAAGTGTTGCAATTCCATTTAATTACTGTGTGAAACATTGTTAAGATTTTCTCCAATCTAGTTATGAACATACGCCATTCTGTTGAAGGGTGTAGTTTCTGTGTTCTGATTATTCCACGAAAAGCAGCACCATATTTGCAATCCTTGCACAGGCGGCTCGGACCAAAGCCAAGGAGAAAGCTGATGTGCACCAGGGCTTCAGAAAGTAGCCTCACTGTCAAATGTATCCCAAAGTAGTCTCTGAAAGGCCTCATTTGGAGGCTGGCTGTCGTTATTCAACGTGCGTGAATTAGCGTCAGAGGTCCTGAATCATCTTTTGCAGAATTTCGGACGTTAGCGGCTCATTCAATGAGCAACAGCAATGAATGCATTTACAGTCTCAGATAAACCTCTGGACTTGTGCTGTTAAAGCATCACTCCTTTTAAGGTGTGCCCCGAGATCTAAGCCATGTTGGAACTGAAGCTGTGGCAATGACAGACAGGCTACCGAATGACCTTGCATCCATTTGGTTTTCTTTAAATCACAGATGAGCAGGAAGATGTAAACGGGGAAGGGGGAGTGGGCAAGGGGGATATAAAAGTGAGGCAGATGCAGCTCTGGTGAAACTCCTTATTTGTGAGTCACTCAGCAACAGGAGATGTGAAGGTGACTGAGGCAGGACAGCTCTTCACGTCGAGAACAAAGAGCACTCAAGTACAGTAAGCACCTCTTTAACATCTTCTGGAGTTGGGAATGGAGTGATCACCTTTTGACTTCCGTTAATATGTTCAAAAACTGCCTTTTACATTGACCTGATTAGAAAGTGCATCTCAAATAACCACCATGGAATTTAGTAAAATTTACTGAGTCGCTACTCATCGATTCTCACACAGGGTTCCACCTCAGCTGGCAGCCATGTCGCTCATGTCCGGGTGTGGACATGCTGCAGCAAGCCGCACTGTTAAGGTAAATACAAGAAGTTGCCAACTCGTACTGGCACCGAGGTTTGATCATTCTCACAATGTGATCTGTCGTTTTCGGATTGTCCTGCTACCTCTGCTTTTAGGCTGGAGAACATTCTTTGGGACGCTTATTCTGCAAAACAGACACAGTGACTGAATAAATGCTGCACGGTATGATGTGGAACACGACCTGCTCAGCTTTGTGCATTTTCCCTGTAGGCCGGTGTGTTTCGTGTTCCGTGTAAACGTGAAAGCTGTTCTGTTTCGAGAAAAGGATGAAATCATTTACCAAGGCAAGAATCAAAATACCATTAATGTCATGGTGCTCATGGTTTCTTTGTCGAATCATAACCGAATATACATTCTCTCATACAGACATTACATTTGTGGCTTAAGCTAATCTCAAAGTTTGATTCAGCTTTCGAATGATTTTTATCTGGATTGAAAGTTTGTTGCGAGATTGATATTGCAGTCGGGCATATCCCTGCACCTGTGCGAGCAGGAGAGGGATCGCAGAACTGTTTCCCTGTGACTTTGCTTTTAATGTTTTGCAGGAGCACAATGGAAGGTGTAAGAAAATATCCGGCAGCTGTGGCTGGTTTCGTGTCCGAGTGGTTGAGGGCACCATTTGCCCATTCTAAGGTGGCGTGTATTCAGATCCGACTGGTTTCCAATGCAGTTTGGAATTGCTCTGAAGGATGTGGGAGCCGTTTATGGCTGATTGCCCTCGGACAGGCCCCAGAACAGCATTCATGCTTCAATGTCTCTGAAAATGCATTTTAAACATACTCCTATTTCCCAGCATTTGGCCGCTATTCCACTAAACCCTTCCCATCCAGAAACGCATCCGGTTGCCTTTGAAATCTTATGAGTGTACTAGCCTCTTCCAATTGCTCTGGTAGCTGATTCCATACACGCACAACCTTCTGCGTGGGAAAGCTGCCTCAAGTCCCTTTTATATTTTACTCCTCTCACCTTAAACCTATGTTCTCCAGCTTTCAACTCGCCCCATATTGCGGAAAACAAAAACTTAAGTATTCCGTTTGCAAAACTTCCTTAAGGTCATGCTCGACAATGAAGGCAAAGTTGTCCCAGCATGTTCAGACTCGCCCTACAAACTGTGCACCCCTGACAGCATCCCTGTCTATATTTTGTAAGCAATTTCACATGAATTTCTTAACTTTTTAATGACGCCAATTACACTGCCGAATAGCCAGCTCCTGGAAACTGAATGGTGAAACGTTGAACTGCTGTAAATTTTAGTGCCGGCCAACTCTGAACACCAGCTGCTCGCGTAGATGCTTCCTGTAGTGTAGTGCTGTTGGAGTCACCTCATATACAAAAACTCCCAACTTCAAAATCCGGCAAGAATAGCCTTATTCCCGAAGGTAACCTTTCAGACTGACATGAGCTGACCTTTGTAACTTGCTGCTCACATCAGCAAACGTGGCTTTGAATTTGCTCACTCATACATGTTCGAATGGTTAAACGGAATGCAATCCCGTTTCATTACTGTGTGAAACATTGTTACGGTTTTCTCCAACCTGGTTCTGAATATGCACAGACGTGTACAGCATTGATGACGATTCTGTTTCAGAGTGGAGTTACCGTGCTCTGATCCTTCCACTAAAAGCAGTATCACATTTGCTTTCCTTGGGCAGGCGGCCCGGTCCAAAGCCAAGGAGCAAAGGTTCCCAGCAAAAATCCTCAAGTGAGGACCTTGGCATGTTTCATGGGAAATGGTCAGTGGGGGCAACATTATGGATGTGCTCGGTTCTGCAGTGTTCCTAAACACGACATTCAAGCGCGATTGGATTTTAGTATTATGAGGCATAATTTAAACTGATTGGTAAAATAGAAATTGTTTCCTAATTAGCAACCAACTCAGGTTTGTTTTACAGCCAAACGTTTCATCTTTCCAATTTTCCAGCACACGCTGAGACTGCTAGCTTTTCATCACAGGTATTTGTCAGGTCTCAGTCCTGAACAACATTCACTCTCATTTAAAGGTGGAGGGCACGCTTTCAACTTCATAACACTGTTCTCATCACAAAATCCTGCAGCTTCTAATCTTGGGGACATGGGTTGGATTACTGCCATAACCGTATTAAATGTAAAGATTTTCACAGGGGAAGAGCCGTTCATGAGGAGCGAGTTTCTGTAAGCTGTGTCCCAGGGCTGTGCAGGGAGCTGCATTGGCCACTTTCTGTTGACAATGGGGTCTGGACTTAGCAGTGTTTGTCCCTATCTTACTCTGTGTGGGGCCAGGGAACACAGAATCATCTATGCTTTGGGCTGCAATCCAGTCTTGCCATTGATTTTCCGATTTAAATGGAGGTAGAGTGGTGTTCCCATCGTCTGATCTGGAACAACCAAAGCTCCATACCTGGATGGTCTCAAACTACCAACCTTTGTCTTACAGCCCGCTGCTGCCTATTTGAGCCACACATACTGTCACCAACAGGCGTGCCAATTTCCCCCAAAATTAGCGGGGACCTAAAGGGTGGTGGAACAACTGGAGCTCTCACTGTTTTCAGAGTCTGTCACCAATTTTCCTGCTTTCATTACCAAGAGTGTCAGAGAGCTTGAGTGGTCTGCAAACACCCAGAGGGAAAGGAACCATCATAAACTGGAAGATACCCAGGCCCAACGATGTGACTGCCTGACCTACATCACTATGACTCTGGTACTGGGATAATTCAAGACCACGGCTTGACAGAAACTGGAGATTAAATACAGCGTTTCAGGCTGCTCAGTCCAACTGTATACCATTAAGATACAGTGGGCATAGCACCCCGTCCATATAACCAATTCATCAAATCCTCCCTGTGAATTTATCCAAAATCTTAATTTTTATATCTCATCATCCATTTCCCCCAGCTAACGTGGACATCTTGTTTTCATCATCCTTATCTACACCAATTATAAGCCAATAAGCTCTATCGCATCTCGCTTCAACTCCAGTTGCTCCATTGCATCTTAAATCACTCCTGAAACCTTCTGGTAAATGAATGAGCCTATCCCCTCTCTGGACCCTCCCATCCTTCACAATGTATGATGATCTCTGTTGTGAGTAGACTGATCACGCTCAAACAGGAGGAGGGACAATGTGAGTTTCTGAAATTATAGAGAGGGTGCTGGAGGAACCCAATCGGATAGGCAACTTTTGGGAGAGAGAAATGATGTTCATGTTTAGACGCAATTTCTTACTTTATTTTGATTATTCTTTTCTTTGATTATTCTTATTCCGCCCTCCCCTCTCTCTCTCTCTCTCCCTCTCTCTCTCTCGTTAAGGTGGCACGGTGGCTCAGTGTTTACCACTGCTGCCTCACAGTACCAGGCACCCGGTTCGATTCCTCCCCCAGGCGACTGCCTGTGTGGAGTGTGTTCATTCTCCCCAGTATCTGCGTGGGTTTCCTCACACAGTCCAAAGGTGTGCAGATCAGGGTGGATTGGTCATGGGAGAGTTACCCATAGCTTTAGGTAAACTGGTCAGATAGAGAAAGGTCTGGTCTAGTTACTCTCCTACCCACCTTCCCACCCCCACTCTTTCAGTCCTCCCCTACACCCCACCCTCTCCTCACACCCCCACTCACAACCCCCTCTTCTCACACCCCTACTCCGAACCCACCCCCACTTTTCTTCCCTCTTTCTACTCCACTGTCTCCTCCCTCTCCTTCCCATATCCTCCCACCCTTTCCATCCACTCCAAACCACGCTCCTCACTCTCGTCGTCCCTCTCTCGACCCTATACCCCTCTCTCTTCCTCCCTTCTCTCCTCCAACCCTTTCCCTTTCCCCGTCTCTCCTCCCCTCTCCTCACCTCCTCCTGCTTCGCTGCTCCCCTTCCCCCTCCATCTCTCTCTCCTCTGCCTCCTCCCCCAAGTATACCCCGTCTCTGTCTCCCCTCCTTCCCCTACTGCCCTTCTCAACTCTTTCCAGTCACCCATCTCTTCTCCTCTCTCCCCTCCCCCACCTCGCCATTCTCCTTCTGCCCTCTGTCCATCCACGGTCTCTCCTTCGACCCTATCTTCTCTTACCCTTTCCTCTCCCCCTCTCCTCTCCACTCTACCCTCTCTCCTCTCCCCTCTCCACTCACTCACCATTCTCTTCCCTCTCCTCTCCCCCTCATCTCTCCTCACGCCTCTGACCACTCCCCTCTCTCCTCTCCTCTCTCCCCTCTTCCCTTCTCATCAACCCTCTACCCTTCCCCTCTTCTCGCTCCCCTCTCCTCTCCTCTCTCTGCTCTCGCACTCTGCTCTCACCTCTCCCATCTCTTCTCTCCCCTGTACCCATTCCCCTCACTCCTCAACACTCCCTCCTCTCCCCTCTCTTCTCTCTGCTCTTCCTTCTTCCTGACCACTCTTTCCTTTCCACTCTCCTCTCTCTGCTCTCGCCTCTTCCCTCTCCTCGCCCGTCTCCCCTCTCCCCTCTCTCCTCTCCCCACTCACCTCTCTCTTCTCCCCTCTCTCCACTACCCGCTCCCAACACTCATATCCCTTCTCCACCTGTTCTTCTCTGCGCTCTCCTCTCCCCTCTCCCCTCTGGTCTCTACACTCTCCCCTCTCTCCTCTCCCCTTTCCTCCCTTCTCTCACTCCTTACCACGCTCTCCTCTCCCCCTCCCCTCTCTGTTCTCTGCTCTTTCCCCCCCATAGCTGCCTCTCCTCTCCCCTCTCTCCTCACCCCTCTCCCCTCTCTCCTCTCTCCTCTCTCTTCTCCCCTCTAGTCTCTACACTCTCCCGTCTCTCATCTACCCTCTCCTCTCTCCGCTCACTCCTCACCACGCACTCCTCTCCCCTCTCTGTTTCTGCTCTTTCCTCTCCCATATCCGCATCTCCTCTCTCCCTCTCCTCACCCCTCTCCCCTCTCCACTCTCACCTCTCTCCTCACCCTTCCCTCCTCTCCATTCTCCCCCTCCACTCTCCTCTCTGCCCTCCCTTCTCCCCTCTCTACCTCTCCTCTCTCTTCTCACCTCTCTCCTCTCCACTCTCTCGCCTCTCCCACTCTCCGCTCGCCACTCCCTTCACCTCTCTCTGCTCTCTGCTCTCCCTTCTCTCCTCGCTACCCTCTCCTCTCCCCGCTCCCCCGCTCCTCTCTCTGGTCTCTTCTCCCCTCTCCCCTCTGTCCTCTCCCCAATCCCCTCTCCGCTCTCTCTTCTCCCCTTTCTCCTCTCACCCCTCCCCGCTCCCCTCTCCCGACTCCCCTCCTCTCTCCCATCTGCTCTCCTCTCTCCCCTCTACACTCTCCCCTCTCACCGTTCCCTCAATCGTCGCCACTCTCTCCTCACCCTTCTCCCCTCTCTGCTCTCTCTCCTCTCCACTCTCGCCTTACACCTCTCTCCTTATCCAGTCATCCCTCTGCCATTCACCTCTCTCCTCTTCCCCTCTATCCTCCGCCTCTCGCTCTACCTTTCCCCTCTCTCCCCTCCCCTTCCCCTATCTCATCTCTCCTCACCACGCTCTCCTCTCCCCTATCACCTCTCTGCTCTCCCCTCGCCTCTCCACTCTCTCTTCTCCCCTCTCCCCTCTCTCCTCACCCCCTTCCCACTCTCCCCTCTCCTCTCCCCTCTCTCCTGTCCCCTCTCTCCTCTCCCCTCTCTCCTCTCCCCTCACTCCTCTCTCCTCTGCCATTCTTCTCTACCCTCACCTTTCCCCTCTCACTCCTCACAACTCCCCCATCCCCCTCCCCTCTGCTCTCTCCTCACTTCCCCTCCTCTCCCCTCTCTTCTCTTCGCTCTCTCCTCTCCACTCTCATCTCCCCTCCCCTCTCCGCTCTCCCGTCTCCCTACTCGCCCTTTCCTCTCCCCTCTACCCTGTCCTCTCCCCTCACCACTCTCTCCTCTCCACTCTCCCCTCTCTATGCTCCCCACTCCCCTATCCCTTCTCCCCTCTCCCCTCTCTACTCGCTCCTCTCCCCTCTCAACTCTCCCCTCCCCATCCCCACTCTCCTCACCACTCTCTCCTCTCTCCCCGTCTCCTCTCTCCCCTTTCCTCTCCCGCTCCCCTCTCCACTCTCTCCTTATTCCTCCACCCCTCTCCCCTCTCCATTCTGCTCTCTGCTCCCTCCTCTCCCCTCTCCCCTCTCCACTGCCCTTCCCCTCTCTGCTCTCTCCTCTCTGCTCTCTCCTCCCTCCTCTCCCATCTCTCCCCTCCCTTCTCCCCTCTCTCCTCACCACTCTCTCCTCACCTACTCTCCCCACTCCCCTCATTCCTCTCCTCTCTCCAATCTCTCCTCACCCCTCTCCACTCTATCCTCTCACCTCTCCACTCTCGCCTCTCTCCTCTCTTCTTTCCCATCTCCCCTCTCCCCTCTCTCCTCTCCCCTCTCCACTCTCAGCTACCCTTCTTTCATCTCCCCTCTCCAATCTCTCCTCATCCCCTGTCCCCTCTTCTCCAGTCCCCTCTCTTCTCGCCTCTCCCCTTTCTCCTCTCCCCTCTTTTCTCTCCCCTGTCCACTCTCTCCGTATCCACCTCCCCTCTTCGCCTCTCTTCTCTCCTCTCTGATCTCTCCCCTCTCCTCTCTCCTCTCACCTCCCTGCTCTCTCCTCATCACTCTTCTCCTCATCCCCTCTCCCCACGCTCCTCTCTCCTCTCACCTCCCTCCTCTACCCTCTCCCCCTCCCCTCTTTCGTCTCCGCTCTCCCTTCTTTCCACATCCCATATGCCCGTCCTCTCTCTCCCTCTCTTCTCTCCACATACCTCTCCCTCTTCCCTCTCATCTCTCTCCTTTCCCCTCACCCCCTCCCCACTCTCCTCTACCCTCCCCTCTCACTCATCACCACGGTCTCCTCTCCCCTCTCTGCTCTCTACTCTCTCCGCTCCTCTCTCTCCCCGCTTCTCTCTCCTCTCCCCTCTCCCCACTCCCCTCTCGCATTCCCTACCCTCCTCTCCCCTCTCCCAACTCTCCTTTCTCCTCTCCCCTCTCTCCTCTCTCCTCTGCCCTTTCCCCTCTTCTTATCCCCTTTCACCTCGCCCCACTCCTCTAAATCCTCACAACTCCCTCCGCTCCCCACGTCCCTCTCTCCTCTCCCCCTCCCCTCTCTCCTCTCTTATCTATCTTTTCCACTCTGCCCTCTACCCTCTCCCCTCTACGGTCTCTCCACTCCCCTCTCTCCTCTCCCCTCACCCCTCTCTTCTCACTCGTCACAACTCTCCCCTCCCTGCTCCCCTCTGCTCTCTCCTCACTCCCCTCCTCTCCCCCCTTCTCTTCGCTCTCCCCTCTCCCTGCTCATCTCTCCTCTCTCCTCTCCCCTTTCTGCACTCTCCTCTCACCTCTCCCCTCACTCCTCATCTCTCCTTCCTCTCCCCAGTCCGCTCTCTGCTCTCTGCTCTCCTCTCCCCCCTCACAACAGTCTCCTCGCTCTTCTCCCGTCTCCCCGCTAATCTGACTCCTAACCACTCTCTCCGCTCTCCTCTCCGCTGTCCCCTCTCTCCTCTCCCCTCTCACCTCGCCCCACTCCTCTCCCTCCTATCTCCTCCCTCCTCTCACCTTCCCCCTTCCTTCTCGTCACTCTCGTCTCTCCTCTCACCTTTCATCCTCTCCTCTCACTACTCTCTCCTCCCTCCTTTCCCCTCTCCCCTCTTTCCTCTCCCCACTCTCCGCTCACCTCTCCCTCTCCCCTCTCTCCGCTCACTCCTCTCTCCTCCCTCCTCTCCCCTCTTTCCTCTCCCCACTCTCCTCCCTCCTCTCCCCGTCCCCTCTTTCCTCTCCCCACTCTCCTCTCTACTCTCACCTCTCCCTCTCCCCTCTCCTCTCACTTCTCTCTCCTCTCTCCTCTCCCCTCTCTCCTCTTTCATCTCCCCACTCTCCTCTCTCCTCTGCCCTCTCTGCTCAAGCCCTCCCGCCTCTCCCCTCATTCCTCACCACTCCTTCCTCTCCCTGGTCCGCTCTCTGCTTTCCTCTCTCTCCTCACAACAGTTTCCTCGATCTTCTTCCCCTCTCCCCGCTACTCTCACTCATAACCACTCTGTCCTCTCCCCTCTCCGCTGTCCCCTCTCACCTCGCCCCACTCCTCGAACTCCTCCACCCCCCTGCTCTCCCCTCTTCCCGCTTTCCTCTCCACACTATCCTCTCTCTTCCCAACGATCCCCCTCTTCTCACTCCTCTCTCTTCCCTATTCTCCCCTCTCCCTTCTCCCCACTCTCCTCTCTCCTCTCACCTCTCGCACTCTCTCCTCCCACTTCTCTCTCCTGCCTCCTCTCCCCCTTTCCTCTCTCCACTCTCCTCTCTCCTCTCGCCTCTCCTCCTCCCCTCTTTTCTCTCCCCACTCTCCTCTCTCCTTTCATGTCTCCACTCCCCTCTCTCCTCTCACTCCTCTCCTCACTCCTCTCCCCTTTTTCCTCTCCCCACTATCCTCTCTCCTCTCACCTCTCCCCCTCCCATCTCTCCTCTCACTCCTCACCCTCCCTCCTCTCCCTGTCCCCTCTTTCCTCTCCCCGTCCCCTCTTTCCTATCCCCACTCTCCTCCCTCCTCTCCCCTCTTTCCTCTCCCCACTCTCCCGTCAACCCTCTCTCCTCTACCCTCTGCTCTCACTCCTCACCACTCTCTTCTTTCCCCCTCCCCTCTCTGCTCTATGTCCCCACCTCTCTCTCCTCTCTCTCCCCTCTCCACTCTTCCCTCTCTCCTCATCCCTCTCTCCTCCCCTCTCCCCTCTCTCCACTGCACACTCCCCTCTCCCATCTCTCCTCTCTCCTCTCCCCTCTCAAATCCCCCTCTCCCCTCCCCCCTCTCTCTTCATCTCCTCTCCCTTCTTCCCATCTCTTCTCCCCTTTCTCCTCACCAGTCTCTCCTCATCCCCTCTCCCAACTCAACTCTCTCCACTCTCCTCTCCCCTGTCTCCTCATCCCCTATCCCCTCTCCTCTCTCCCATCTCCTCTCTCCTCTTTCCTCTCACCTCCCCCTCCCCCTCTCTTCTCTTACATCTCCTTTCCCCCTTCCCTCGCCCCTCTCTACTCTGCCCTCTCCTCTACCTCTTCTCGCTTTTCCCCTCTCCCCTATCCCCCTGCCCTCGCACCCTCTTCTCTCCCATCTCCCCTTCCATCTCACTTCGCCCCACTCCTCTCACTCTTTCCCACTCTCTCCTCTCCCCTCTCCCCTCTCTCCTCTCACCTCGCACCTCTCCCCCTCTCCACCCCCTCCCCTGTGTCCTTATCCCATACCCCCATTCCTGCTCTCCTCACTCCGCTCCGCACTCTCCGCTCCCCTCTACACTCTCCGCTCTCCCCTCTCCCCATCTCCTCTCTCCTCTCTCCTCTCTCCACACCCCTCTCCTCCGCCCCTCTCAAATCTCCCCTCCCCTCTTTCCGATCCCTTCTCCCCCTCTCCTCATTTCCTCTCCCCTCTCCCCTCTTCCCCTCCTCTCTATTCTCCTCTCACTTTTCAGCACTCTCTCCACTCCCCTTTTTTCTCTCCCTTCTCTCCTTATCCCCTCTCTCCCTCTCCTCTCTGCCCTCTGCTCTCTCCTCTCTCCTCTCTCCTCTCCCATCTCCGCTCTCTACTCACCACTCTCTCCTCATCCCCTCTCCCCACTCCCCTCTTTGCTCTCCCCTCTCCCCCTCTCCTCATCCCCTCTCTCCTCACCTATCCCCTCTCCACTCTCCACTCTTTTCTCTTCTCTCTCCCCTCTCTCCCTATCCACGCTCCACTTTCCCCCCTCCTCTCTCCTTTCCCCCCTCCGCTCTCGTCTCTCTCCTCACCACTCTCACCGCATCTCCTCTTCCCACCCCACTCTCTACTCTATCCTCCCTCATCTCCACTTTCTCCTATTTCCTCTGCCCTGTCCAATCTCTCATCATCCTCTATGCCCTCTCCTCTGTCCCCCCTCCACTCACTTCTCCACTTCCCCTCACTTCTCTCTCCTTTCCCCTCTCCCTCTCCTCTCTCTCCTCTACCCTCACCTCTCACTCCTCACCACTCTCCCCCTCCCCTCTCCACTCTCTGGTCTCTGCTCTCTCCTCTCTCCTCTCCTCTCTTCTCTCCACCTCGCCTCTGCCACATCCCCACTCGCCTCTCCCCATCCCCTCCCTCCTCTCCCCTCTGCCGTCTCCCCTCTCACCTTTCTCCTCTCCCCTCTCAAGACCCCCCTCCCCTCTCCCCTCATCCCCCTCCCCTCGCCCCATCTTCTCTCCCCTCTCTCCTCACCACTCCTCATTGTGTCTCCCGAATCCCCTCTCTCCTGTCTCCTCTCCCTGCCACCTCTCCCTTCTCCCATCTCCCCTCTCACCTCTCTCCTCTCCCCTCTCCACTCATCCACTTTCCCTTCTCCTTTCTCCGCTCCCGACTCCCCTCTCTTCTCTCTCCTCTCCCCTCTCAACTCCTCCCTCTCCCCATCTTCTCTCGTCATCCCCTCTCCCCACTCCCCCCTAACCTCTCCCCTCTCTCCTGTCCCCGTCTCCTCTATCCTCTTTCGTCTCGCCTCTCCCCCTCCCCTCTCTCATCTCTCGTTTTCTCTCTCCCCGCTCTCCTCTGTCCTCGACCCTCTCCTTTCACACCTCACCACTCTATTCTCTGCCCTCTCCCCTCTCTGCTCTCTGCTTTCTCGTTTCTCATCTCTCCTCTCATCTCTCTCTCCCTCCTCTCTCCCCTCTCCCCTATCCTCACTCCCCTCTCCCGCTCCTCTCTCTCCACTCCCCTCTCCCCCTTCATTCCTCTCCATTCTCGTCTCTCCTCATCTTCTCTCCCCTCTCCTCTCTCCTCTACTCTCACTCCTCACCACTGTCTCCCCTCCACTCTTCCCTCTCCCCTCTTTTCTCTCTCCTTATCCCCCTCTAATTTCTTCCTCTCCTTTCTGCTCTTTTCTCTCTCCTCTCCCTTCTCTTCTCTCTCCTCTCCACGCTCTCCTCTCCCCTCTTCGCTCTCTACTCACCACTCTCTCCTCATCCCCTCTCTCCTCTCCTCTCCTCTCTCCTTTCACCTCTCCCCTTCCCCTATCCCCTCTGGACTCTACCCTCCCCTCTCACTCCTCACCACTCTCTCCTCTCCCCTCTCCCCTCCCTGTTTTATGCTCTCTCCTCTCCTCTCTCTTCCCTTCCTCTCGCCTCTCCACTATCCCCACTCTCCTCTCTCCCTCCCCTCCCTCCTCTCCGCTCTCCCCCTCCCCTCTTTCCTCTCCCCTTCCCTCTCTTCTTTCCCCTCTCCCCCTCTCCTCTCCCCTCACCCCTCTCTCCCTTTCCAACGCTACTCTTCCTACCCTCTCCTCCCATCTCTCCTCCCACTCTCGCCCCCGTTCCCAGCTCTCTCCGACCCCCTCTCTCCTATAGCCGTCTCTCCACTCCTTCTTTCCACTGCACTGTCTCTTTCCCCCAGTCCCCTTATCCCCACTCCTCACTCACCTCCCCGTCTCCTACAGTCTCCCTCCACCTCCCCTCCCCACTCTCCCTCTCCCTCTCTCCGTCCCCTATTCCCCTCCACCTCCTCCTCCTCTCACTCTCCCTCCCCTCTCTCCATCCCCTCTCTCCTCGGACTCTCTCCCCCCCTCCCCCTCTTGCCCTCCGCCCCTTCTCTCCTCCTCCCTCTTTCTTCCCCTCTCCTCACCCTCTTCCCCCTCCTCCCATTCATTCCTCCCCTAATTTCTCCCCCTCTCTCTCTGCACCCACTTTGTCTTCCCCCTCTCTCCTCCCCTTCTCTCCTCTCCTTCCACCTCCCCTCTCCTTCTCCCGCCTTCTCTCTCCCACTCTCTCTTCTCCCCCTCTCTTCTTCACTCCTCTCCCGCACTCTCCTCCCCTCTTTCTCTCCTCTATTCCCATCTCTTCTCACCCTCTCCTCCCCCTCTTCTCCCCTTATTGCCACCACCAGTGTTCCCCCCCCTTGTATTCTCTCTTCGCTCACTTTCCTCACTCCCTCTCCTCACCCCCTCTGCACCCTCTTTGCATCGTCCCTCTCCTCCTCCTCCACCGCTTCCTCTATCCCGTTCTCCTTCCCTCCATCCTTCCCCACCTCTCAATTCCCCCTCTCCTCTTCCTCATCCCCTTCTGTCCACCGCTCCTCCAATTCCCCTCCTACACCCCCCACTCCTTCCCCACACCTCCACTCCGATCACACATCCTTCCCAATGTCCTCCTGCTGTCTCCTCTTCCTCGCATCCCCCAGCTTCTTCAACCTGTACTCCCCCTGTCCTCCACACGTTTCCTTCTGCTCTGCTCCTTCCCCACATCTCTATCATCCCTCATCTCCCCTCTCCTTCCACGCCACTCCGCCCTCCCTCTCCTCTTTCCCACTCTCCTTCCCCCACTTTCCTTCTCTCTCGCCTTACACCCCACCCCCTCCTTCCACATCCTTTATTGCCCCCTCCTTGCGTCCTTCCCCCACATTTCCCCACCCCTTTCACCACTCCCCTCCCATCACCTTCGCCCTCCCTATCCTCCCCCCTTTCCCCCTCCTTCCCACCCCTCCTTCACTCCATCCCTCTTTCCCAAACTCCTACCCGTCCTTCCCCATCTCTTTCCCCCTCTCCTGCCCCCATCGCTTTCCACCCCTTCTCCATCTCCCCTGCGTATCTCCCTCCCTCCCACCCCACCTCCCCTGTCCTTCCGTCCTCTCTTTCCACCCCCTTCTCCCCCTCTTCTCGCCCCAATTCTCCTCCCTCCTCCTCCACCCATCCTCCCAGTCATTCGTCCCCTAACTCCTCCTCAACCCCTCCTCCCCATTTCTCCTCGTCCCCACTCCTCCCCTCCTCCATCCCTCCTCCCATTCATTCCACCCCTTACTCCTCACCCACCCTCTCCTCCCCCTCTCATCCCACCTCCTGAATTGCCCCTCTCCTTCCCACCTCCTCCACTTTTCTCCTCTCCTTCCACCTCCCGACCTCTCCTCTTCACCATCTCGAACCTTCTCATCCCTCCTTCTCGCCCCCTCTTCCCCACCCTTTTCTCCCTCTCTTCTCCACCCCCTTCTCCCCCTCATTCCTACCCCCTCTGTTTTTCCACACGTACTCTCCCCTATCTCCCTCTCATCTCTCCCTCTACTCTCATTGTCTCCTCCCCCTCTCTCCTCCCCTCCTTCTCCACCCTCCTTCCCCTTCCTCATCCCCTTCCCCCCTCCTTCCCACTCCTCCTTCCCACCTTTCCCTCTGCTTTACCCCTCTTTCTCCCCTCTGCTTTCACGCTCTACTTTCCCACCTCCTTCAATAATCTTCTCCTCCCTTCTCTCCTTCCCTCTCTACTCATATCCCCTTATTCCCCCTCTGCAACTCCCCACTCCTCCCCATTCTCCACCCCCCTCTGCTTCCTCACTTCTCCTTCCCAACCCCACCTCCCCTGACCTTCCTTCCTCTACTTCTACCACCTCTCCTTCACTATCCTTCGACCGTTTTCTTTTCCCCACCTCTGCCCAGCCTTTCCTCACCCACTTTATCATCCCTTCCTCCCCTCCTCCCCATCTCCTCCGACCTTCTGCTCCTCTCACACTGCTCCAACTCTCCTCTCCTTCCCCCTCTTTCCACAAGCTTCATTGCTCCTGCTTGCTCATCCCTCGCTCCCCTGCCTCTCTTTCCTTCTCCCAGCCCCCTCCGTCCTCCGCTATCCTTCTCACTCCCCCTTAACCCATACTTCCCTCCTTTCCCCTACATCCCACTCCTCCTTCACTTTCGCCCTCCTTCTCCCACCCATCTTTCCCAAACTCCCACCGTCCTTCCCGTCCCACTCCTTCCCCATCTCCTTCCCCCTCTCCTTGTCCCATCCGCTCCAACCACTCTCCTTCCCCCTCCTTATTCCCACTCCTTCCCCCACCTCCTCTGTTCTTCTGCCTTCTCCTTCCACCCCTCTCCTTCCTTCACAAGCTATCTCGTCCCTGCCGCATTCTCCTTCCCTCTCTCCTTCCCCCTCTCCCCTTCCCCTTGACTCCTTACCACTCTCTCTTTTCCCCTTCTCTCCTTCCCCGTCCCTCATTCTCCTCCCCCTTCCCCATCCTCCTCCCTCTCTCCTCTCCCCTTCGCCTTCTACCTACCCCGTTCATCCCCTCTCCTTCCCCACTCTCCTTCCCCGCCCTCCTCCCCCGCCACTATCTCAATCCCTCTCCCCATTCCCTATCCTCGCCGCGCTCTCCTCCCACCCCTTCACCCCACTCCATCCTCCCTCCTCTCTCCTCCCTCCTCACTCCTCCTTCTCCCTCCTTTCTTCCCACACATTCCCCATCCTCATCACCCTCCACTTCCCTCTCCCTTCCCCCCTACCCCCATCTCCTACCCCTTCTCCATCCCCACTCTCCTCCCCAGCCTTCCGCACATCTCCTTCTCCCCCATTTCCCCCTCTCATTCCAGGCCCTCTCCTTCCCCCTTCCCCCTCCTTCCCCTCTTTCCATCACACCCCCAACATGGCCCCTCTCCATGCAACCCTCTCCTTCCCCCTCTTCCCCTCGCTTTCCCCCTCCTTTTGCCCCTCCTTCCCTCCCTGTCCTTGGCCACACTTGTCCTTTTCACATCTAATCCCCTCCTCCCTCCTCTGTCCTCCCTCCACTCTCACCCTACTTTCCCTCCAGTTCCCCCTCCTTCCCCTCCTCGCCGGTTCTTCTTACCCCCTCTCCTTCACCCTCTTTGTACTTTCAGTGTTACAGTGTACTTTGCTCCAAAACTACATGCATTCATGTCGAACTCTGAGCTCCAAAACTGCATGAATTTATGTAAAACTCCTTTATCTCACTTTTTGGATTAGAATCAATCTAAACATCATGGCAGAGACAGAGAACACAGGAGGCCAATACCTTCAACATATTGTCTAGCTATCACCATTGTTAACAGCTAACCCGAGAATGCAACTTTAAAAAAAGGTTTTGTGATTTACACATGAAAGAAGTGAAACTATCACTGTATTCTAACTGATGAAAGGCTGAACAGACAATCAATTTTTCAATGTATAATTTCAGTTACATCACACTGTAATTTTTTGCTCTAAATTCTGTGTTGCGATCGAGCCCTCCACTATCACCTGATGAAGGAGCGTCTCTCTAAAAGCTAGTGTGCTTCCAATTACACCTGTTGCACTATAATTTGGTGTTGTGTGACTTTTAATCTTGTATACCCCAGTCCAACACCGGCATCTCCAAATCAGGAAATAAGGGAGGCGATCACAGTGAACAATGAGGCAAAGTGGTCAAAAACAGCAGAAGATTGGGAAAGCTTTAAAGGTCAAAAGAAAGCCACAAGAAGAGCGATAAAGAACCGTAAGAAAGAACAGGAGAGAAAAGATGTATCACAGAATTTAAAGACAGATAGCAGAAGTTTCTATGAAAACTTTAAATGAAAAAGAGTGGCTAAGGTAAATGTTGGTCCTTCAGAGGATAAGAAGGACAATTTAGTTATGGGATGTGATAAAATGGCTGAGGCACTGAACAGGTATTTTGTATCGGTCTTCACAGTGGAAGGCACAAATAACATGCCAGTGATTGACAAAGTGATGGAGTCGGTGAGGACCTGTAAACAAACATTATTACGGGACGCTTGTGTTGGGCAGGGTCATGGAGCTAAGGACAGACAAGTCTCCTGTCCTGGTGTAATGCATCCCAGGGTGCTAAAAGAGACAGTGGGGTATAGAACGGGTGCATTGTCAGTAATTGTCCCAATTTGCTGGACTCCGGGGCAGTTCCAGCTGATTGGAATACAGTAAATTTGGCTCCACTGTTTAAAAAAGAAGGTAAACAAAAGATGGGGAAGTATAGATCAGTCAGCTTAACGTCTGTAGTGGGGAAAATGCTTGAGTCTCTTATCAAGAATTCACTTGGATCCCCAAGTGAATACCTTCCCACACATGGAACAGCTGAATGACTTATCATCTATGTGAACATGGTGATGTTAAATAAAGACCATTGAATTTAAGACCTTTACAGATCTTAATTTTTTCCCCCACAATCAGGGGAAAGGTCTCTTGTCAGTGTAAAGCCACTGGTGTGACATGAAGCTGGATGACAAAATAAATATTCTCCCACGCAATGAGAATGTGAACGATCTCTCCCCGGAATATTTGTGTCGAGGAGTCTCTAGCTGGTCTGGGAATTTGCAATCCTTCTCACAATCCTGACATTTCCATGGTGCTGATCTCCTCACATATCTCCAAGTTGGATGATCTGGTGAATCCTTTCGCATAAACACAACATACTTATGGCTTCTCTGTCTGTGATTTGTTTTAGATTGTTATCTGGATAATGTTAAATAATTTCTGCAGTCAGTTCACTGGAACACTCACACTCGTATGAGTGTGAGTGTGTGTGTGTGTGTGTGTGTGTGTGTCTGTGTGTCTGTGTTTGTGCTTGACCACACACAATGTTGTTGGAACGCTTTGCACACTGGCATACCAGATAATCATGTTACCTTTATGTCCAAATGAATTTAGTGGCTCTGTTGGATCTTTTTATCATGTTTGATTTGTCTCACTGATCTTCAGTTCTTTCAAACTATTTCTCTGTGAAATGATTTTCAAATATTATCGCGGTCCATACAGTGTAAAAGCCCAAATCAAACAAATCCAATTTCAGAAAGACATCCTTTCTCTATTCCAAACCTCCTCACAAACAAATGGTCCATCTCAAAAGATGCAAAAATCACCATCAAATGCAAAAAGGAACCTGAGACATTGTGTGCCCTGAGGTGCAAACCTATTGCAGAATGTTCCTCGCCAACTGGTGGATAGCACAGCCCTCTACACAGAACGATGTTACACAAGAGATGATACCCTTTGCTACTACTGGACATCAATGGTGACGAAAGGCAATGGTGAAGGTTGTTGACAACCAAAATTGCTGTTTTGTCCCGCATCTTGACAAGCTCAGATTGATTACAGTGTGGAAACAGGCCCTTACGCCCAACAAGCCCACACCGACACGCCAAAGCACAACTCACTCAGACCAATTCCCCTATCACTACGGTCAATTTAGCATGGCCAATTCACCTGTCCTACACATTTTTAGATTGTGGGAGGAAACTGGAGCACCCGGAGGAAACCCAGGGAGAATGTGCAAACTCCACACAGCGAGTCACCAGAGACAGGAATTGAAACTGGGTCTCTGGCACTATGACGCAGCAGTGTTAACCACTGTACCACTGTGCTGCTTCTTGCATTGCTGGAGCAACATTCAACCAGGCAAGTGGAGAGGATTCCGTACCACACCTGACTTTTCATCTTATAAGATGTGGAGTCAGGAGGTGAGTTTAGCACGGCAAGACTATTTTCCACTGCCATGATCCTGCATCGACAATTATATGGTCAGTCCTGTTCAGTTTCTCATCAATATTACACCCCGGAATGCTGCTCATGAAGGATTCAACAATGGTATTGCTGTTGAATGTCAACAAGTAATACTCAGAGTTTCTCTTGTTGAAGATGGTCTCTGGCAGGCACGGATGCGATACTGCTATTACTTGTCACTTGTGCAGATTTTATATGCTGTCCAGGTCTTTCTACGTGTGAGTATGCGATGTTTGAGAGCATTTTTAGCTTAAGTTGAGGTTCAGGTTGTAAGATTATTCTCAATGTGAACAAGCCTACCAGCTCAGAAAGCAAACTTACAACCTGAACATATTGATATGCGCTACATCAGTATCTGTGCATTTGAAAATGATGCTGAATGTTGTCGATTCGTCAACCAACATTCCTACTACTGAAGGGAAAGTGATTGGCAAAGGAGCTGAAGATGGTTGGGCCAAAGAATCGACCCTGATGATCTCCCCTCTAACTAAGAAGGCCTGGATTCTCAAGCCCCCACCTGTTTCACAAGTGGGACATGACACGTCTGAACAGGTTGGTTAAAAATGTCACCTGAAGAAAAATCCAGAGATTCAGGTCGACTGCTGTTTGTTTCAAAGATCACCTGAGGGTGAAGCTGTGATAAAGCTATCGCCCAGGACACTGCAGCACCCGAGAAATGGGTTCTGAAGAAGATGCACACAGTACTGTCATGGTTCATTCTGTATCTGCGTCCACATCTCTTGCCAGACCTGCCGACGTCCTCCAGCATTGTCTGATTGACTCTCAGATTTTCAGCATCTGCATGAGTCACCCTTAGGACCCGAGCTGAAAATGTGTTGCTGGAAATGCGCAGCAGGTCAGGCAGCATCCAAGGAATAGGAGAATGGACGTTTCGGGCATAAGCCCTTCTTCAGCAAACGTCGATTCTACTGTTCCTTGGATGCTGCCGGACCTGCTGCGCTTTTCCAGCAACACATTTTCAGCTCTGATCTCCAGCATCTGCAGTCCACACTTTCTCCTCACCCTTAGGACCCGCCGGGACTGTTCCGTAATGGACAGTATGCGCATGCGTGCACATCCCCGGCCAAGATGGCGGTTGTTCTCCTCGGAACTGCGATACATTTAACCGCGTTATTTTTTAAGGTGCTCGCTTCTCGCTGAAAGGGTTTACAAACGCTCTCCAGCTCCTGCAGCCTTACCGTTTGGAAAAGCGCGTCTCTCCCCATTTCCAACGGAGATAAAGTATGACTGCCAATGTGCTGCCCTCGCCTGTCGCGAGTTTAGGTCGCTTTCATCATCGCGCGGCATGCTGGGTAGCTACATCCGCCATTGAATTCAGCGGTGACAGAAGATTGATTCTGTTTGTGAATAACATTTTTTTCTCTCTGTATTCCAACCTTTTGTTTTCCAAATAATCTTTGGAAAAACAAAATTGGCGGTTCGAAAAATATCTTAAAGTGGGATGCATCTATCAAATCTCTCAATCGTCTCTACAACATAACCTTGTCATTAAAGTACGAGAACTCTCAAATCATTTTGAAAATTCCTGTCCTGAGTTGATGGTGGTCGATTTTCATAACACCTTTAACAGGTGGATCTTTACCACTCAAACCAAGAGAAATATTTATTTATTCTGAATGTGTCTCAACATGTGTCTTTTGTCTTCTCATTTTGCAGAGAAATGGAAGTAATGAAAACTGAAGTGTTTCTCTGATTCCAGTTCTGTCCTATCTTCTCAGCTACAAGGTCCAGCCGGAGAGTTTACATTTAAGGACGATGAAACTGTTTCAGAGGTGAATATTATTGAGCATTCATCTATAATTCCAGACTGAACTTGCTTTGCTGTGGTTCATTGGTCAGGCCCTGGTGTGATCCCTTTACTGTGGATCTGAATCCATGTCCATCTCTTGCTCTGTTTCATCCCTGCCCTCGATGACAATCTCTTTTCCATTGTCCAACCTGCGCCACCTTTAATAATGTGGATTTTAATCCGATGTGATAGTTTATTGTTATTCCTTCCAGTCATGTTCAAATAAGGGTTTCATCACTGCATGTCCCTAAGCTATGTGCTGTTAATTTATTCCACTCGTTTATGTGGCCTCCCTCGCAAACATCATTCAGACTCCCTATGCTCCTGCTTGCTTTTATTCTTCATGCTCCCTTTTACACACTATATTCCCTTCCCTGTTCTTACCAATCCGCCTTCCCGACAAACCCTTTCATTTCTCTTTCATTCCTGAGAGGCCCTAGTTTTATCTTGCTCCAGATCCTTCCTTGATGCATAATTTTAAAAGAGATACATAGAATGTGGAACAATATAGCACAGGAAAGGGCTCACGATGTTGTGCTGAAAATGCCGCCCAAAATCCTTTGTGCAGTCAGCCTGAAACCAAACAGTGTTAGCCAGACAGTAAGTCGGGAAATTGACTGACTGTATTATAACAGATACGACACTAAAAGATAACCGGACGCTGAGAAACAATGGGAGAAATATGGTTTTATAGAAGCAGAATATTTTTAAATCTGTTGTATTCTATATTTTGGTATGAGCATAAGTGGCAGAATAGATAGGGGTGTGGGAGGCTGTTGGTGGTCAGGGATATTTAAAATTTCAGGGGCATTTTGACAAGTTTCAACAGGGGCTAAAGTTTAGGGAGGGAAAAAAAAGAGCCCCTGAAAGGTCAATGAGGCCGTTTATGTAGAATCACAGTTGATGGGGGAGATCTGAAATAAAATTGTTAGGATTTACTGTGGGGAATCCAGGAGAAAACAGCACAAGGAGCACGCTGTCAGCCCAAAGCCGCACCCACCCCCTTCACATGGCCACCTTCTGCCCCAAGTGTAACAGAGTCTGTTGAAGGCCACATTCGTCTGTACAGCCACCTACAGATTCCCCCTGAGCGTGGGAGATAGTCAGCCTCCTCTGTGACCCATCACCAATGCGATGATGAGAGAGGGAAGTTGAATCCCATAACTGTTATCCCAATGAAATTGTTACAAATTCAAATAATTCCCTGTTAATCCAGTGTCTCACAATGTAATGCTGTAAAGAAGCCTTAACACTGCTCTTCCACTTCTGTGTTCTGACTCTTATTACCCAGAACATGGTCTACGAATGATTGATAATCTAAGGCCACATATTTTCTTGATCATCCCATTGTTATCCGTAATGATGAGAGATCCCCATCCTTCTTCCCATTCTGTCTGACTTTCCACAATGTTATCTAGCTGTGAATATTAATGCCCAACCTTCTTGTTCAACCTGTGACCATGTCTCCTTGATGGTGATTAGATAGAAATCATAAGTCACATGTGCATATCCCATATTGCAAATACTTCTTTCATCCAAATTTAGAAACAGTAATTTATTTTTTTATCACAATTTACTGTCACAAACATATTTGTGATGTACAGTTTTAATTAAACTCACATCCTGTTTCTTTCTAGTTCTCCTCAGCCACGTCCCCATGTTTCAGTATTTTAAACTTTCCCCATGGACTTGGGATTTTCTTCCAGCAGAGCCCTGTATCTCCACATGTGTGTCAGTTTAAAGCACTCTGCATAATCCTGTACATATGATTGGACAGCGCACTGATTCGACCTCTGGACCATCGCAGTAAAATAGCTGACTTCTCACTGAGAACTGGTAGCACTTCCCATTGTATCAGACCCACTTCTTCTGACACCATTATTTGATTCTGAAAACCTGTTAAACCTGCTACACTCTGGTGATATCACTCAGTATCTCTCCATGTGGTATGCCTCACTGTGTGGGTCTAATTGCTGCCTCTGTCAACGCCTCTCACTCCTGTAGCCGGTCTGAGATTCTGAGCCAACAGAATTCTCCACTCTAGGGAGACGCAGCAGCACAGGCCAAAGATGAAGACTGAGATTTTCCAGGCCTCTGTTGGACTCAGGGCTATTCAACTTGAGTCATCTTCAGTGCCTCAGTCTAATTTCATATTCTGTCTGTTTCTCTCTCTCCTGTATGTAATCAGGATGTTCCTGACTTAGCCGAATTCCTAATTCTCGTCCATTGCCAAATTTAAGACAATTGGTCAACCAGACAGATATGAAGAGTGAGATCTGGAGTCTTCTGTCAATCCTGCAGCCTGTAAGATCACTCAAAATAAACAGCACAGGGGGGAGTTAGTGGCCTTCTGTATTCAGACCCGGAAGACAAGACATAGACACAGTGCTGGGCAAGGAACATCAACATTCTAGGCTTAATTCCCATCATCTTGTGAGTGTCCTGCTCTCACTTCTGCTGTACTGGTACTCACTGAGACAGCACAGAGGTCCCAGGCATCGATCCTACCCCATGCTGTATTAGGGATCTCTGTAATATCCTCCAGTCCCAATAATCCTCTCTCTGTTTGGAATCTCCTCTCATCCACACAATGCTCTCTGTCTCTGTCAGGTTCTCCAATCCCTAACACCCTAATCCCTACATTTTTCCAGTAGATACTAAATTCCTTCATTGCTGTTAACCCTGACAGTGCTGTTTATCCCTATAAACTCCTCCTACCAACGCCACCCTTCATGTCAAACTATTTGTCTTTAACCTCTTCGTCTTTCCCTATGTGTGCAAACTTCTCCAGCTCCTACAATCCTTCCTTAGCTGTGTAAAAAAAATGTAATCTCCTTATCCTTCTCCATTTCTTCGAACATAATCAATGTAAACTTCACTCTCAACAACCCCCCCCCCCCCCCACCAACCCCACCAACACTCCCGACCAACGAAACCTCTATCAGTTTGGGAAATCGCCCCCATCTGTGTAACTGTCTCCAAACCAGCAACCTGGCATTGTCCATTGTTTTACTGTTTACGTCACCTCCAGAGCCTAGTAGTCCGCTTACATCTTTAAACGTCTTCAGTCACTACAATCTTCCATATTTCTGTTAGTATATACAATACTCTTCTCCCTGAAACACGCTGAAACTCCCAGACAACTATATACCAGTAAGCCTGACATCAGTTGTTGGAAGGAATTCTGAGGAACAGGTTCTAAATGTATTTGGAAAGACAAGGACTGAGACGGGGTAGTCAACATGGCTTTATGCGTGGGAAATCATGTCTCACAAACTTGATTGAGTTTTTTGAGGGAGTAACAAAGAGGATTCATGAGGGCAGAGCGGTTGATGTGATCTACATAGATTTCAGTAAGGCGTTCGCCAAGGTTCCCCGTGGCAGATTGATGAGCAAGGTTAGATCTCATGGAATACAGGGAGAACTAGCCACTGGATACAGAGCTTGCTGAAAGGTAGAAAGCAAAGGGTGGTACTGGAGGGTAGTTTTTCAGTCTGGAGGCCTATGACCAGTGGAGTGCCACAAGTATCAGTACTGGGTTCTCTACGTTTTGTCATTTGCATAAATGATTTGGATGCAAGCATCAGAAGTACAGTTAGTAAGTTGTAGTGGTTGTGTTCGCCGAGCTGAGAATTTGTCTTGCAAACGTTTCGTCCCCTGTCTAGGTGACATCCTCAGTGCTTGGGAGCCTCCTGTGAAGCGCTTCTGTGTTGTTTCCTCCGGCATTTATAGTGGCCTAGCTCTGCCGCTTCCGGTTGTCAGTTCCAGCTGTCCGCTGTAGTGGCCGGTATATTAGGTCCAGGTCGATGTGTTTGTTGATAGAGTCTGTGGATGAGTGCCATGCCTCGAGGAATTCCCTGGCTGTTCTCTGTTTGGCTTGCCCTATAATGGTAGTTTTGTCCCAGTCGAATTCATGTTGCTTGTCACCTGCGTGTGTGACTACTAAGGATAGATGGTCGTGTCGTTTCGTGGCTAGTTGGTGTTCATGGATACGGATCGTTAGCTGTCTTCCTGTTTGTCCTATGTAGTGTGCATTGCAGTCCTTGCATGGGATTTTGTACACTAAATGATTTGGATGCAAGCATCAGAAGTACAGTTAGTAAGTTTGTAGATGATACCAAAATCTCAGATTACAACAGAATCTTGTTCAGATGGGCCAGTGGGCTGAGAATTGGCAAATGGAGTTTAATTCAGATAAGTGTGAGATGCTGCAATTTAGAACATAGAACATAGAACAGAGAAAAATACAGCGCAATACAGGCCCTTCGGCCCTCGATGTTGCGCCGACCGAAGCCTTCCTAACCTACACTAGCCCAATAACCTCCATATGCTTGTCCAATGCCCGCTTAAATGACCATAAAGAGGGAGAGTCCACCACTGCTACTGGCAGGGCATTCCATGAACTTACAACCCGCTGAGTAAAAGATCTACCACTAACATCTGTCCTATACCGACCACCTCTTAATTTAAAGCTGTGTCCCCTTGTAACAGCTGACTCCATACGTGGAAAATGGTTCTCCCTGGCAACCCTATCTAAACCCATAATCATCTTGTACACCTCTATCAAATCTCCCCTAAACCTTCTTTTCTCCAATGAGAAAAGTCCCAAGTGCCTCAGCCTTTCCTCATACCATCTTCCTACCATGCCAGGCAACATCTTTGTAAACCTCCTCTGCACTCGTTCCAATGCCTTCACATCCTTCCTATAGCATGGCGACCAAAACTGCACACAATACTCCAGATGAGGCCGCACCAGAGTCTTAGACAACTGCAACATGACCGCAGAACTCCGGAACTCAATTCCTCTACCAATAAAGCCCAGTACACCATATGCCTTCTTCACAGCACTATTTACCTGGGTGGCAACGTTCAAAGATCTGTGTACATGGACACCAAGATCCCTCTGCTCATCCACACTACCAAGTAGTCTACCATTAGCCCAGTAATCCATCTTCTTGTTACTCCTACCAAAGTGAATGACTTCACACTTAGCTACATTGAATTCCATTTGCCACCTTACTGCCCAGCTCTGCAACTTATCTATATCGCGCTGTAACCTGCCACATCCTTCTTCGCTGTCCACAGCTCCACCGACTTTCGTGTCATCTGCAAAATTGCTCACCCAGCCTTCAAGCCCCTCCTCCAGGTCATTTATAAAAATGACAAACAGCAATGGTCCCAAAACAGATCCTTGTGGAACAACGCTAGTAACTGCGTTCCAAGATGAACCTATACAATCAATTACTACCCTCTGTCTCCTTCCAGCCAGCCAATTCCTAATCCAAACCTCTAATGCACCCTCAATGCCATACCTCCGTAGTTTTTGCATTAGACTGCCATGGGTACCTTATCGAACGCCTTGCTAAAATCCATATACACCACATCTACTGCTTTACCCTCGTCCACTTCCTTGGTCACCTTCTCAAAGAATTCAATAAGGTTTGTGAGGCACGACCTGCCCTTCACAAAACCATGCTGACTATCCTTGATCACATTATTCCTATCCAGATGTTCATAAATCCTATCCCTTACAATTCTCTCTAAGACTTTGCCCACAACAGAAGTGAGACTCACTTCTGTGGAAAGCAAATCTTAGCATGACTTATAAACTTAATGGTAAGGTCCTAGGCGGAATTGCTGAACAAAGAGACCTTGGGGTGCAGGTTCATTGCACCTTGAAAGTGGAGTCGCAGTTAGATAGGATAGTGAAGAAGGCGTTTGGTATGCTTTTGTTTATTGGTCAGAGTATTGAGTACAAACGTTGGGAGGTCATGTTGTGTGCAGAACATTGGTTAGGCAACTGTTGGAATATTGCGTGCAATTCTGGTCACCTTCCTATCGGAAAAATGTGAAACTTGAAAGATTCAGAAAAGATTTACAAGGATGTTTCCAGGGTTGGAGTATTTGAGATGTTGGGAGAGGCTGAACAGGTTTGAGCGTTGGAGGTTGAGGGGTGACCTTATAGATGTTTACAAAATTATAAGGGGCATGGACAGGGTAAAAAGACAAAGTCTTTTCCCTGGCCTCGGGGATTCCAGAACTAGAGAGCATAGGTTTAGGTTGAGAGGGGAAAGATATAACAGAGACCTAAGGGACAATTTTTTCACAAAGAGGGTGGTACGTGTATGGAATGAGTTGCCAGTGGAAGTGGTGGAAGGTGGTAAAATTGCAACATTTAAGAGGCATTTGAATGGGTATATGAATTGGAGGCGTTTGGAGGGATATGGGCCAGGTGCTGGCAGGTCGGACGAGATTGGGTTGGGCTATCTATTCATCATGGATGGGTTGGACTGAAGGGTCTGTTTCCATACTGACTCTATGCCTATGCCTCTATGACCCTCTGTCTGTGCCTATCAGTCTGCCTGCCTCTAACCTATATCCATCCCTATCCCTATCCCAGAATCGAACCCAGTTCCCTCTCTCTCTGTAAATTCCTCCTATCCACAAACCCCTTTGTCCCACTGACGTACTTGACCAGATGTAACTCTGTTTAACTCGAACATCCTCGATCCCCTGTAAGCCTCCTTGTCTCTGTAACCTCTATCCATCTGTTCAACTCCCTACTACTGAGGAACGACTCCCTGCATTCGCCATAAAGGAACAGATATGATCGAACTGTCATTCCGGAGATATTGCTGCAGAATGGGCATCGCAGGTAAGTGAATACTGAAGGGTTTTGTGGGATCGAGGCAGGCTAGGCAAAAAGCCAACAAGTTGTGAAGAAAGGATGAGGTGAACTCAGTAATGCGATATTCATGTGGAAGTGAAGATCAAGATTTGGAATCTTATTTGAGTGGAGCTTAGAATAACCAAGCAGTAGCAGCCCTTAGCAGGAATTCTTTCATAGGAACCAAACAGTGATGGTAATCTCAATATGGTTATAGTCGGGATACTGAAAGTACTTGTAACAAAGGCAGTACAGTAAATGTGTGTGACAGTAGTCTCCATCCCGACTGGATAACTAATGAGTATCAGGGCTGTAATGGATGGAAACCTGGATTGTATACGAGATGTTTTTCTATTGCATCACATCAAGGATCCATCAACAAAATTGTATTTTGTAGATCAAGTGCTATGTAATAATAAATATCTACCTATTCATCAAATAAAATCCCATTATAAAGGTGTTTTTTGAGCCAAGCCCCATAATGTTATGCAGGACATTTTGAATTTGAGTTCAGACCATGTGATGGAGGAGCGGAATTAAGCCATTTGGCCCATTGAGTATGCTCTATCTTTCAGTCATATCATGGTTGATCTAATGATTCTCCACTCTAATTACCTGCCTTTTCCACTTCCCTGATTCATTAAAATCTGACCAAGTCTGTTGTAAATATTCTTAATGACCAAACCTCGACAGCCCCCTGCAGTCAGGAATTCCCACAGAGTCTCTACCCTCTGAATGAAGACATTCGTCCTCATCTCCATCTTAAATGGGTGAGCCCTTGCTGGTGTTTTATGCCCTCTGGTGACAGATTCTCACGCCATTGAAACAAAAGGAAGTGACAGAGATAATCATTGCACATGACATGAAAATTGATGGAGTTTGAGTTCATGAGCAAAAGTTGCATGATGTTCCAGATCAGTTGGAAAGATGTGCAGAGAAATGACAAATAGAGTTTAAGCTGGAAAAGTCTGAGGTCATGTCAAATTCAGATTAAAGTTAGTGTCCTGCGGGACATTGATATACAGAAGGATCTTGGTACAAGTAAGTAACTCCCTGAAAATGGCGACAGAAGTGTTTCAGATGGGAAGGAAAGAAAATGGAACACTGGCCTTCATCGGTCACAACGTTGAGTATAGTGGTTTACATCTGATGTTGTAAATGTATAAAACGTTTGTTTAGCCAGATGTGGAGTGCAGTGTGCATTTCTTATTTCCACACAATAGGAAGGATGTGGAGACTTTGGAGGGGTGCAAAAGGGGTTTATCAGCACATTGCCCTTGTTAGGTTTTTGAAGGGGGTGTTAGATATAAGAGGAAATTAAACAAAGTTGGATTGTTTTGTGAGAGTATCAGAAGCTGACAGGCGACCAGATACAGGAAAATAAAATTAGGATAGGGGCATATCATGTGGATAGTCGGAATCTCTTTTCCAATGTGTAAGTTTCAAATAATAGATTTAAGGTGAGAAAGAGGAAGTTTAAACGAGATGTGTGAGGCACGTTTTTCTAACGTAGAGAGTGGAAGTTGCTGAGGGAGATCGGAGAAGCAGCAATATGAGCAAAGCATTGAAGTGGATTTTCAACAGAAACATGAACAGACAGAGAATAGAGGGATATGGACCATGTGCAGGTAGATGGGACTAGTTTAGAATAGCATCATTGGCAGCGCAGCCATGGTGGGACGAAGGACCTATACAGCCTGTGCTGTACTTTTTCTGTTTTCTAACTTCCCAGCATCTAACCTCTCAAAGCGTTCCCAGAATCTTGAATGTTTCATTCAACTTCTCTCTCATGTTTTCTGAATGTCAATGGGTTCAACCTCAGTCTACTCCACCTCTTCTCATTAGAAAATCTCTCCATTTGCAGGATCAGCCGAGTGACCCTTCTCTGGCCTGCCTCCAATGTGACAATTTCGTTCCTTAGGGCACTCAGACTCTTCATAATATTCCAGGTGTTGTCTGATTGTACCTTACTCTAGATCTCCCTCTTTTTTGACGCCATTCCCTTTGTAATAAATGCCAGTATTTGATTTGCCTTCTCTATTACCTGATGACATTGTAAGCTACCTCTTCTATCTTGATAAGCAAGAACTCCCACAACCCATTCTGCTGGCAGTCTGAAACCAAATAGTGTTAGCCTGATAGTAAGTCGGGAGCTGAAATGTGTTAGACAGGATATGAGAATAAACAATAACTGGACCCTTAGAAATTCATTTTATAAAAGAGAATTTGTTATTGAGCCTGTTGGATTTTATTTGTTGGTATGAATATAAATGGCAGAGTAGATAAGGGTGTCAGAGATGTGTGGTGGCCCGGAGGGAACGGATTATTTGCATTTTCAGAAGACTTTGCACAAGTTTCAAGAAGGGCTAAAGAGGAACCTGGGAGAGAATAGGGCCCGATAAAGATCAATGAAGTCACCTATGTGTGGAACCAGAGGAGATGGGTGAGATATTAGACAAAATAGTGTTGTCAGAATTTACTGTGGAGAAAGACAAGGAAGCTCAGGAACTTGGGGAAATAAATATCGATGTCTTGGAAAGAATCCTCAACAGAAAAGAGAAAGCGCTGGAATCTTAAAACAAATGTCGGTCGATCAATCCTCAGTAGCTCATTAGGTAGATCCTGGAACACTGTGGGAAGCTAAGGAAGAGATTGCAGTGTCCCTAACAGAGGTATTTACATTATCAACAGATACAGTGAGGTGTCGGAAGACTGGAGGGCGGCTAATGATATTCCATCACTTCAGGCTACAGGGAAAAGCCAGGTAATTACAGCCCAGTGATGGCTAAGTTGTTGGAGGAACTTCTGAGAGAAAGGAGCTAAGTAAATTCGGAAGGGGAAGGGCTGATACAAGATAGTCAGCATGACATTGTGAGTGGATAACAGTGTTTCACACACCGGGTTAACTCTTGCCGGAAAAGAACAGCCGGTCAGGCAGCATCCGAGGAGCAGGAAAATCGACATTTCAGGCCGGAGCCCTTCATCAGGAATGAGGAGATTGCCAAGAGATAGAAGGCAGAGCAGTCAATGTTGTCCACATGGACTTCAGCAAAGCATTTGACAAGGTTCTAATGGACGTAGAACGTCTACTCAAGAGGAAGAAGAAAGCTGACTTAAGACTGAGGAAGCAAGAATCAAATAGACGTCTAGAGGAATACATGGGGCAGCACGGTGTCTCCGTGGTTAATACTGTTGCCTCATAGCACCAGGGACCTGATTTTAATTGCAGCACCCGGCGACTGTATATGGAGTTTGCATATTCTCCCATCGTCTGTGTATGTTTCCTCCCGGTGCTTCGCTTTCCACCGACAGCCCAAAGATGTGCAGTTTAGGTGACTCAGCTGTACTAAATTACCCAGAGTGTTCAAGGATGTGTAGGTTTGGCATTTTAGTCAGGGAAAATGTAGAATAATATGTCGGGGGAATGGGTCTGGTTGGGAAACTCTTTCCAGGTGTTGGGCCAAATGGCCTGTTTCCCTCCTGTGGGGATTCTCTGAAGTCACAAGGAAGGAACTGAAGAATGGACTGAGGACACCTCGAAGGGGGCATGAAAAAGCATTTTTGGGAAGGATTAAGGAAAACCATAAGGCATTCTCCACTGACATGTGGAAAAAGCGCATGGCCAGAGTAAGGGTACGGCTGATAAGGGACAGTGGAGGGAGCTTGTGTCTGGAGTCACAGGAGGTAGGGGAGGTACTTAATTGATAATATGCCTCAGTATATACTACGTTGACATTTGTGAGGACAGCATGAAAAGGACCGATACATGTTGACAGGTTGATGTTAAGAAGGAGGATGTGCTGAGAATTTTGTAAAACATAAGAATAGATAAATCTGCTGCACCCAAAGGGATATGTCCAAAGTTACAACAGGAAGCGAGGGAAGAGATTGTTGCGCCTTTCGCAATGACCTTTTCCCCCTTGCAGTCCACTGGAGACATACCAGATGATTGGAGGCAGGAAAATGTTATTCCCTTGTTCAGGAAAGGAAATGGGGATAATCTTTGGGATTACAGACCTATCAGTCTTATGTCTGTGGTGTGCAGATTATTGGGGAGGACTCTGAGAGACAGGAATTGTGATTCATAGTTTGATGAGAGATCGTCAGCATGGCTTTGTAAGGGGCAGGTCATGCCTCACAAATATTATTGAATCCCTGGAGAATGTGATACAACACGTTTATTGCTCATTCAGAAATTACGGAGGCATGGGTTACCGGGAAACCTGCCTGTCTGGATACAGAATTCGTGCCTCACAGAAAACAGAAGGGGTTGAAAGATGGAAAGCATTCAGCCTGGAGCTTGGTGACCAGTGGTGTTCTCCAGCGATCAGTTCTGGGAACTCTGCTCTTTGTGATTTTTATAAATGACTTGGATGTGTGAGTGGAAGAGTGGGTTCGTAAGTTTGCCACTGTCATGAAGGTTGGTGGAGTGGTGGATAGTGTGGAGGGCTGTTGTGGGTTGTAACAGGGCATTGGCAGAATGCGGAGCTGGGCTGAGAAGTGACATATGGAGTTCAACCTGGAAACGTGTGAAGTGATTCATTTCGGAATGTCGAACTTGATTTTATATTAAAGGGTTAAGGCGGGAGACTTGGCAATGTGGAGGGACAGAGGAATCTTGGGTTCCATACACATAGATCCCTCAAAGTTGCCACCCAGGCTGATAGGGTTGATAAGGAGGAATCTGTTGTGTTGATTTTCATCAGCTGGGCTATTGAGTTTTAAAGCCATGAGAGTATGCTGCAGCTCTTCAGAGCCCTGGTTAGATCCCACTTGGAATATTGTGTTCAGTTCTGGTCCCCTCATTACCGGAAGGATCTGGAAGCTTTAGAGAGGTTAAAAAGGAGGTTTACCAGGTTGCTGCCTGGACTGGAGGGCATGTCTTATGAAGAAAGGTTGAAGGAGCTAAGGCTTTTCTCATTGGTGTGAAGAAGGGTGAGGGGTGACTTGGTCGCGGTGAACAAGATAGTGTGAGACGTAGACAGTGAATAGTGCGAGACTTATTTTATGGTTGGCATAAATATTTATTATGTGGTGGCATAATATGAAGGCGATTGAAGAATGGTTAAGGGGACATGTCAGAGGTAGGCTTTTTACACAGAAAGTGGCGGGTGGGTGGAATGCACTGCCAGCGGTGGGAGTAAAGTTAGATACATTAGGTACATTTAATAGACTCTTGGATAGGCACATGTATGATCGTAAAATGAAGGGTACGTAGTTAGTTTGATCTTACAGTCGGATAAAAAAGTTGGCATGACATCCTGGCCGAAGTGTCTTGTGCTGTACTGTTCCGTATGTTCCGGATAGTAAACCGAGTAAAAAGCTCACATCAATGTAAAAGGATATGGCATTAAGGAGGAGCTAGTGAACTGGATCCAAAATTGGCTTGATGGTAAGAGACAGAGGGTGATGGGAGACATGTTGTTTTTCTAACTGGATGCATGTTTATCATTTGGATAAATGGTCAGGAATGGAATATTGGTTTCCTGGTCAGTAAGTTTTTGGAGTAACACTGAAATTGGTGGTAAAGTGGACAGTGAAGAAGGTTATCTGTGATCCAACAGGATGAACAGTACTGCTGGGACAGTGGGCTGAAGAATAGCAGATGGAGTTTAATTAGATAAATGTGAAGTGTTCCATTTTGGTGAAACAAAACAGAGTGGGACTTGTACAGTTAATTTTCGGGCCCGGGGTAGTGTTGTCAACCAGATACCCAGGGATGGAGGTATACAGTTCTTTGAATGTGGTGTCACAGGTAGACAGACTGGTTAAAGCATCTATTTGGGATGGTTACCTTCATTGGGCACAGCATTGGTAATAGCAGTTGGGATGTCAGGTTTGGCTGTACAAGACATTGGTGGGGTCACCATAAAAGCATTGTTGATCAGTCGGATGAATGCATCTGGTTCACTTACATCCTTTAGGGAAGGACATCTGACACTCTAACCTGCTCTGGCTTACATGTGACTCAAGACCAACAGCAATGTGGCTGACTCTGAGCTGCCCTCTCGGTGAATATCAGTGGGGACAAAGAATGTTGGTCCAATCAGTGACACCCACATCGCATGAATGAATAAATGAATATACATATGTCCCTCCCTACCTCTGCAAACACCTCCAGCTGCAGCAATCCGTCCTGGCTTTGTAACACCCTTCAGGCCCTGACCACTCTCTGTAATACTCTCAACACCTCCACAACCTTCACCTCTCCCTGTTCCTATAGTGTCAATAAACCCTGACAATGATTCCCCTTCCCACTGCCCTCCTCCTGCTTGCAGACCATTTGCAATCCCCATAAAACTTACTCATAAAACACACTCTCACTTCAGGCTTTTAAAAACTTTAGGTGATCTTCTAAGCCTGATAATCTAATTTGATCCATTTTGTCCTGAGTGAGGGCCGTGTGGGAAATTCTTTCTGAGGTTTTGTCTGTTTCAACGGAATATCCTTCCTTCAAAGGTTTTCCACTGTTCATTTACAAACATATGTTTCAGTCTGTTTAGCCTGTTTACCTTGGTCAGTTCTCCTCTCAAACTCATGTAATCGGCGATTTTTCTTTCTAGTTGTAGCTTGTATTTTCTGTGATTTATTTGAAAACTTTATATTTCTTTAAACTGCACTTTATCACAATTTCCCAGAGGATCTCTCCAGGTGACAGTACTCATGCACTAAGGTTCATCACACAACGGTCGCTCTGAGATACTTACATTCCCAGCCAGCTGCACAATGTGTTATTCAAAGAAATTGAAAAAATTCTCTGAACTCCTCTTCCAGTATCACTCTTGTCAGTGTGACTGTCCCAGATTATGCGAATATTGAAATATCTCAAAATTATCACAATATCTTTGTTAAAAATTCCAATGAATTCCTGCTTAATGCAGTGGTGAGCAATGAAATGCTGTTCGGTGGCCGAAAACTGTTCTGCTGCTTGTGTCCTTGGCAAGTCGTAGGCAGAATTTACATTCAGACTGACTCTACTTCATGATCTGAGGCCAAATACTTCCTCTGTGTTACCTTTGTTATCTTTTATTGTTCACGTTGTCCATTTTGCCTGAATTTCCGCAGTGTTGTGAACCATTGAAGATTTATGTTCCACCTTTTGTTCGCCCTGTAACCATGTCTCCCTGGTGCCTAAATACCTTTCATCTGTGTCACAAATCCATCTACCTTGTTGCAGAGACTTTGTCCATTCCAAAAAAAACATGATTTCCCCTTTCCCACAATCTCATATCACAAACTGATTTGCTGATGTACAGTTTTTGTTAAACTCTGTCCCATCCTGTTCCTTTCTGCTTGCCTTCAGCCACATCCCCATACTGTTCCGATGCTTCACCTTTTCTATTTTGATCTGGAAAGCTCCTTTCACCTGAACCCTGTCCCTGCATCCTCTCTGTCAGTTTAAAGCCCTGTCCATAAACCTACTAACATGATTGGCCACGACACTAGTCCCAGTATATTTCCAGTGGGACGTTCCAAATGGATTATTTATTAAATCATGTATGTGATGTGAGTGTTTCTGGCTGACTAGCCTTTCCTGCCCAGCCATAGCTGCCCTTGAGCTGAATAACTTGCTCGGCCATTTCAGAGGGTAATTAAGAGGCAATCACTTTGCGTGTGGATGGGCAGATGTCTTTCTCTCAAGGACAAATGTTTAGGTTCTCTGTACATCAGCAAGGGTTTCATACCTATTTATGAAACGATAATTACTATTTTTAAAATTATTGATTTCAAATTCCACCATTTCTGATGGTGGGATACAAACCCACCTCCACTGAATTAGCTGAGGTTTTGGATACATGCATCCCTGACCAGTTATACCAGTGCATCATCATGTTAAACCCGTTCTTCCGACACTATTGTGTGAACCTGACATCTTCCAGCAGTCTGGTGATATCACTCACAGTGCACAGAGCAGAGAGCAATGCGAGGGCTCCATACATCGGCTAACAAGACCTGACACAGATACAGTGCTGGATGGGGAGAACAGTACAGACTTACTACCAAATACTAAGACTTACTGCTCCGCAACACTGTATCTACGGCATGTCTTGTGGGCCAGTTTCTTCAATTTTTTTTTAATTCCTACAAGTATTATCGCTGTAACCTCCTCCATTTCTTATAGTCCCTCGACATGTTTGAAATTTACCACTTTCCAGTCTGTCATCCCTCTGTCTGTAACTTGCTTCAGTGTCTTCAACATGTCTTATCTCAGTAGTCTCCTCCACCAATAACTGGAGACAGAGTCATGGAGCACAGAAATGGTTCCTTCAATGCAACCAGTCCATGCTGGTCAGAGTCCTTGAAAAAGTCGCGTTTCGCTGCATTTAACCCATATCCCTTCAAACCTTCTCCTCTCCATGTACCTGCCTAAGTGTCTTTTACATGTTGTCATTGTATTTTTCTCTACCATTTCTCCTGGAAGCTCATTCCATCCCTGCACCATCCTCTGTGTAAACAGTATTCGCCTCCACTCCCTTTTAAGTCTTTCCTCTCTCACCTCATATTCATGCCCTCCAGAACATAGAACATGACAGTGCAGTACAGGCCATTCGGCCCTCGATGATGCACTAACCTGTGGAACATATCTAAAGCCCATCTAACCAACACTATTCCAATTCTGCCCAATGACCATTTAAATGCCCTTGAACTTGGCGAGTCCATGCCCCTACTACTCTGAGTAAAGAAACTATCTCTAGCATCTGTCCTATATCTATCACCCATCAATTTAAATCTATCTCCCCTCGTGCTAGGCATCGCCATCCGAGGGAAAAGTTCTCATTGCCCTACCCATCTAACCCTCTCAATACCTTATTTGTCTCAATTATTAGGCATGAAAACGTCTTCTCTTGAACGAAAACAGCTTCAATTTCCTCAGCCTTTCTTATAAGACATTCCATCCATACCAGATGACATCCTAGTATATCTTCTCTGAACCCTTTGCAAAGCTTCCACATCCTTCCTGTAATGTGGTGACCTAAACTGTTCACAACACTCCAAATGTGGCCGCACCAGAGTTTTGTCCAGCTGCAGCATGATCTGACGGTTCCGAAATTCAATCCCTCTACCAATAAAAGCTCACACACTTAATGCCTCCTTAACAACCCTATCAGCCTGGGTGGCAACTTTCAACGATCTACGTACTTGAACACAGAGATCTATCTGTTCATCTACAATACAAAGAAACTTACTACTAGCCTAGTACTCTGTCTTCCTGTTATTCATTTCAGAATGAATAACTTCATACTTTACACATTAAAGTCCATTTGTGAACTCTCAGTCCAGCTCTGCAGCTTATCTCTGACTCTCTGTACCCGACAGCATCCTTCATCATTATCTACAACTTTACTGACCTTCGTGTCATCCGCAAATTTACTAACCCATCCTTTAATGCCCTCATCCACATCATTTCAATAAATGACAAGCAACATTAAACCCAAAACAGATTCGGGCTTAACTAACTAGTAACTGAACTCCAGGACGGGTATTCCCATGAAACACTATTCTCTGTCTTCTTTCAGCGAGCTAATTTCTGATCCAAACTGCCAAATCACCCTCGATCCCATGCACCCGCACTGTATGCAATAGCTTACCGTGAGGAACCTTAACACATGCCTTACTGTAATCCATATACACGACATCATCTGCTTTCCTCTCATCCGCCTTTTTAAATAACTCAATAAGGTTAGTGAGGCATGGCCTACCCTTCACAAAACCGTGTTGACTATACCTCATCAAGTTATTCATCTCCAGATGATTATCAATCATATCCCTTACAAGCCTTTCCAACACTTTACCCAGAGTTGAAGAAGAGCTCACAGCTCTACTTCCCTTCTTGGACAAGGGGACAACATTTGCTATCTAGTAGCCTTCTGACGCTCTCTCTGTAGACAATGACGGCATAAAGATCTAAGCCAAAGATTCTGTGATCTTCTTCCTGGCTTCCCAGGGAATCCGAGGATAAATCCAATCCGGCCCGGGGGACTCACCTATTTTCACACTTTCCATAATTGCTAACCCCCTTTCCTTCTGCAGTTCAAACCCATCTAGTTATGGACTCTACTGCCCTGGGGTAAAGATATTGGCCAATAAACTTACCTGTTCGCCTCATGGTTTTATAAATCTTTATAAGGTCACCCCTCAGCTACCTACGCCCAGTGGAAATACGAAGGACAATGATACAAATATCCCTGCTATTTGTACAATGCGTTATTCAAAGAAACACTGACCAAACACTGACTCTCCCTCTTTATGGTCATTTAAGCGGGCATTGGACAAGTATATGGAGGTTATTGGGCTAGTGTAGGTTAGGTAGGCTTCGGTCGGCGAAATATCGAGGGCCGAAGGGACTGTACTGCGCTGTATTTGTCTGTGTTCTATGTTCTATGTTTAACTGATTCAGGTGACTGCACCTTTTGCAGCTACTCCAGATCCTGAGCCAACAGAATTCTCCACTCCAGAGAGACGAGCAGGACAGGCCAGGGATGGAGACTGGGATTTTCCAGATCTCTGTGGGACGCAGTGCCATTCTCCTTGTATAACAGTCTAGTACCCATTCTGTCTGTTTCTCTGTCTCCTGTAGGGACTCAGGATGCTCCTGACTCAGCAGAATTCCCAATTCCTGCTTTGGTCATCACCACATTGAAGACAGTTGGTCAGACAGAGAGATGGTAAGTGAGATCTGGAGCCTTCAGTAAATCCTGCAGTGAGGTAAGATCACTCACAGTGAACAGAGCAGAGTGCATTTAAGGGATCGAAGTTTGGTCCGGGAGACATGACATAGGTACAGTCTTGAAGCATGAATACGGAGCTTGATGGTCCCAGGCTCATACCCCACCCTCTTGTTTACTTTCATCTCTGCTGTACTGAGCCATCCTATGTGAATACAGGAAATTGAAAGTTATCAACCCAGACTTGTGCTATCTTCGTGAGGATCCGTACAACAGAGGGGAAAGTAGGCCTCCCCCAAGGAGATCGTATTCAAACCTGGGATCTTTCTGTTCTATATTCCACCCTCACACTGACTCTTGTCGTGTGATAGAGTCATACAGCAAGGAGACATGCCTTTCAGGCCAACTCATTTGCGCCAGTGTCTTGATTGCTTGTAATTAAAAAAAATACTGTTGCTATAACCTCCACTCCTCCCACATTCCTGCTGTATATTTCAAACCTACTGAAATGCTGACGACTCTCCCTATGTGTAAATTGCTCCAGTGTCGATAACATGCCCAATCTCATTAATCACATCCGGCACTCAGTACAATAATACCTATTTCTGTCGTCATGCACAATACTTACAGTGCCCCGTCTCTGTAAATTCCTTCAGCCTGTACCAAAGTACACACCTGTGTACCTTCCTCAAGCCCCAAGAAAACATGATATCATTGGTATCTTCTGCAAGCCATATAACACTCCTGCCTCCTGGCCTATAGCACCACATGATACAGTAAGCTTCTCCCATTACTACCGACATCCTTATCTGTATTAACACCTCCAGACACTTTTCAAGCCACAATTGCACTCCACATCTTTGTTTGCTCCTTAATTCCCTACAGTCCTCCCAGCACCTCAAACACTCTCTCTTTGTGTAGTTCTGCAATTTGGGGCAGCACGGTGGCTCAGTGTTGAGCAATGGTGCCTCACACTACCAGAGACCCTGGTTCGATTCCAGCGTTTGGTGACTGTCTGAGTAGAGTTTTCACATTCTCCCTGTGTCTGCATGGGTTCCCTACGGGTGCTCCAGTTTCCTCCCATAGTCCAAAGATGTGCAGGACAGGTCAATTGGCCATTCTAAATTGCCAATAATATTAGATGCATTGTCAGAGAGAAATGTGTCTGGGTGAGTTACTCTTTGGAGAGTTGGTGTGGAATTGTTGGACTGAAGTGCCTGTTCCCATGATGTATGGCACCTAATCTAATCTCTCACTTTGCGTATAATATTACTGTCCCTAAATATATCCCTCTATCCATAAACAGCTCCAAACCCTTCAAACCTCCGAGTCTCTGTGAACTCCCACAGCTCCAACATCCCTCCTTAAGTGTGTAACCTTTTCCAGTCCTGAAACACTCTGAAAATGTGGACATCCTACAATCCTCCCGATCTGCCTAATCCTCTCAGGTCCATGCAACGCCCCGATCTGTGGAACCAACTCCAATGCTTGTGACTCTCCTGCTCAGTTTCTACAACACTTACTATCTATGTAATATTCTCCTGTCGCTGTCATCCGCCCTGTCAATGTCAGCTCCTCCAGTCCCCCCACCAATCTAATCATCTCCATAACATTCTCCAGCTCTTACCCCCATCTGTGTCAATGTTACCCTCCCCTACAACCATCCCGAAAGCAGACACCTCCTCCAGTGTGTGCAATACTCCCTATCTGTGTTAGTGTCTCCAGGATCTATTGCTGTTCCTGTCTCTGTAAACTCTGACAGATTGTCCAGCTTTCCGGTCCATACAACTTCCAGAACCGCAGCATCCGACATCAAAAAATGTCTTCATTAACTACAGCCTTCCAAGTTCCTTCCTCAATTCTATACAACTTCATAATCTCTGTAAATAACGCCATTCCATAAAATACTCCCTGTCTGCGTAAACTGCCCCAATCCTACACTGAGAAGCCTCACTATCCTTTTGGTCACCTGTCGTCCCTTCAGATCTCCCTGTATCTTTCCTGACTCCATTGAATACAGTTCATCTCATATTATAACTCTTCTAACTCATATGTTACTGCCCATCTCTGTGATATTCTTCAGTTACTGCAATTCTCATTCTTTATCTTCAGAGCTTCCAATCCCCCTGATCGATATAAGGATATTGATCACTTGTAGCATGTTTAACACCTGTAGCAGGCTCCAACTCCTCAATGCATCCTGTCGCTGTAACCTCCTTAAATACGACAGCTAACAATCTTTGTACTATCTTCCAGTAACTGCAACCCTGTTGATTTCTGTAACCTCCTCCAGAATAGCACTCCACATCTCTGTGTAACTGATGGGAATGCTGCAAACCTGCCTTCACAGCCGTCACTAACTCTCTGAATGCCTGCAGCCCTACAACCCTCAGCATCTCTGGCTCATCAAATCCCCACAATTTTCCATGGCTGTGTGAACTGATCCAGCCCCTTCAACCCTCCCTATCTCACTCTCTCCTGCAGCTCCAACTATTGTCCGTGTTAATGTAATTCGCAGCACCAACAATCTTCCATTAATTCCTGCAGCTCCAACTACCACCCCAATCCATGTAATCTCCAGTCCCTGCAATCCTCCCTTTCTCCATAAACTCCTGTATCTCCAATTTCACCCCATCTGTGTAATCTCCAGTCCCTACAACCCTCCCTTCTTGAGTGACTGCACCAGCCGTTTGAACTGTTGTTATCCATGTAGCCTCCAGCAGGCGCTACAACACTCCTCATGTCTCGAACTGCACACAGACAATGCAGCTCTCCCTTTTATATCTGACATCCTCCCCCACTTATAACTTTTGCAGTTCCTCAGAATATCTCACCTTCTCCATTCCCATCTGTGCGAGAGAGCTCTAAAGTTTCTTTATTCTGTTTTAACTTCTGATCACCTAAAATCTCTCCCTTTGTAAATTTGTCAACTCTTTAGTTTCTGTAACTCTCCATATAACTGTAATCAATGACAGCACAGGTTCCCTCCCTAAATCTCTTTAATTGAAATTGGTTGAATGTGCTTAATTGGCACTTTTCATCTTCCTTATCCGCCTCAGGACTTCCAATCCCTAAAGTCCCACTATTTGTAATGCTCCCATTATCTGCACCTCCTCATTTGTTGACTGTCAATTTGTACTTGTTGAAGTCTACACATCTCTGTAAGCAGCTCAGAAAAAGGCCCTTTTGACGCAACTAAGCTCCATCCTGAACAAGCCACCATCTCTCTATTTCCTTTGTCTTCCTCAGTGTCTGTAACTCTCTCTGTATCTTCCAGTAAACTTATTTATTTGCTGCAGGTCTGCCTAGCTCCACAGAGTACCTGTTCCATCCTATACATCTCCGTCAATCACTATAACAGCCTCTGCTCTGTCTAATCCTTCTCTTTTCCATTGTCTTCCAGGCACAGCGACGATCCTGTAAGAGAGCAATGCGGAATGGGATGACATAAATCTCAGCTGAGGCTTGAGGCCTTACCATTACCTGGGCTGGGAGTCACTAAGGGAGAGAACCTGAGAGAGAGCAGCAAAGATTGGGAGAATATAAATCAGCAGCGAGGATCAAGGCTGACTAGGACTTGGAGTTGGAGAAGCAGCAGAGCAGGAGGTTCAAAATCAGCACCGAGTCACAGAGGGAGTGACCGTGTGAGGGAGCAACTTGGATCAGGTGCTTGAGGCTCACTCACAACTGGGAGTTACAGAGGCACCAAATGGGAGGATATACATCAGCACTGAGGATCGTGGCCTAGTCACACCTGGGAGTCACAGAGACGGTGACCCTGTGAGTGAGCAGAGTGGAGTGGGAGCTGGAGGATTACAAGTACCTGTGAGGCGCAGAGATAACTTTCTGCTGCTGGGACCTGCCTGCACTGAGTTTGGAAGAAGTGCAAGAGCCATCACAGAAAAGGCTGTAAGTTTATTGGCTAATAAATACACCATTATTAGCGACTGTTAGTTAATTGCTGTAAGTCAGCAAATTTATTTTTTCAACTTCTGAAGTAAGGATGGAACTCAGAAATAAGAGGGAGATGTGAAATTCTGAACCAATATAGTAAATTATCCTCAGTAAGCCACAGTTGAATAAGGGACTTAACCATATTATCATTTCCCGGATGTCAACTTCATTTTAAGTAATTAAGTAAGTTACTCGAGACATGTTGCATTTTAGGACATGGCAAGACATATTTGTCAGATGGAAAATGTGTTCTGTTACATTGTGAAGTCATAGCCCCTGTTTGTGTCCTAGATGAAGACAGGGTCTTGGAGATCAGTCAGTGACTTGAGACTGAGATGCTGAGAGATGGGGGATAGCACACACACAGAACAAATTACCCTGCAGACATGACAGCCTCGAATAAGGAAGGGAATGGGGGACTAGGCAATCGAAGAGCAATAATCAGGGATTCCAGGAATATCCTGATATCTCCCTCCCAATTCAGTTTTCCAGTTTGGAAGCTGATGAAGGTGCTGGCTGCTCAGAGGAATGCAGTCAGAGCCATGTCTGTGACCCCACAAGCAGCCTGACTGTACAGGAGGGGAGGGAGAAGGAAGGAGGAGCAATAGACACGGGGGAGACGTTGGGGTGGGTCAGGAAATTGAAGAAGATGTCAGTGTGTCTGGAATTCCAGGATAGTTGGGTTAAAAATGTCGCGGTGTCTGCACGACATTCATCTGGGATACAGTGAGCAGTCCAAGGTCACGTCCATGTTGGTAGGAATGACCTGGGTAGGAAGGGTGAAGTAGTCTGGGAATCAGAATTTAGGGAGCTAGGTGGATGGTTAGCAAGCGGGAACTCAAATGTAGCAATCCCTGGAATACTCCCAGTACCGTGAACAAGTGAGAACAGGACTTGGAGTTTTAGGTCGATGAGTGATTGACTGGAACGATGTTACAGCAGGAAGGGCTTCAGACTCCTGGGACATTGGTACTCGTTCTGAGGAAGGCAGCAATTGTGCAGGGTGGATGGGCTAACGTGACAGAGGTGGGACTGAATTTCTTACAGGGTGTTTGGGAGGGATTGAAAATAACTTGGCGTGTGCTTAGGATCCCAAAAACGAATAGTAGAGGAGACTACCCGGATTCTCAAAATAATGGGAGATACAGCTGGTATTAATTTGCATTAACAAGTTTATTACTGGAAGATGGAGTAAAAAAAAAGAAGCCTAAATCTGAGGAACTCTGCATGGACGTGAATACTTGGAGTTTGGGGAGTTCCCGATGCAGATTGTTGTATGGAAATCTGGCTCAAGGAATGGCAGGAATGGGTGTTAAATATTGCTGGAGATAAAGGATTCCAAAATGATAGAAGTGAAGGGAAGGGATAAAGGGAGAAGTAATGGTTTAGATAAGCATGAGTTAAGGAGTCCAAGAGAAAGAGGATTCGTCCAAGGACAGAATTAATTTGGCTGGAGCTACAGAACACAAAGTGTACAATTACTCTGTGAGGTAAAGTCTGTAAACCAGCAACCAAAGAAGTGATGGAGAGAATAATTATGCAGGTGCATTTGAGAGCGATGACAGTACTACAGGTTAGTTATATTGAGAATCTTAATTTATCCATATATTGACTGTGTTATTGGTGTTGCAGGGACACGAGGTTCGAGTATTCCTGGATTACATGGAGGAGAGCGTACAGCAGGACTATGTGTCCAGCACAAGAGAGCATGTACTGTTGGACCTGGTCCTTGGAAAAAGGTGGAGCAAGTGGATTCAGTGTCAGTAGGGGATGGTTTTGGGGCACAGCGATCATTTTATTGTAAAGTTCAGGATGATGGTAGAGAATGATATACAATAATTGAGAGTGAGAAACATTAGTTGACTGAGAGCAGCCTTCAATAGGGCAAGAATGAAACCGGGAAGGTTTGACTGGAACACCAATTTGGTCAGAAAAAGATAAAGTGAACCATGGGCTCCCTGGAAAGAGGAGATGGCTTGGTTCCAGTCGAGGAATGGTCCCTCAAATAGGAACGGCAGGATAAACAAACCCAATGCTCCCTCGGTGACAGTGAAGAACAATAGAATTTGTGTCAGATGGAGAATCGAATTGGGAGCCACGAGGAATGCTGGAGGTTCAGAGGGAGATGGAAGAGCAGAGGCGAATTATGGGAAGACTGAGATCCACCATAGAACTATCCCAGAATCCTCATGTGGGCCCCTCATAATGAGCGTGTTAAAAGATGGAATAAGGCTGCATCGAAATTAGAAAGAGGATTTCCTCCTGGAAAAAGATCTCCACAAATTGTTAAGATGCACTTAGATGCATGTTTGACTGAAGCATTCAGGAGGCGTTTGGATGATAATTGATAGAAAAAATAACATGTAAGGATGTGAAGGAAGAAGGAGATCATTATTCAGCAAAGAGTTCAGTTGAAGAGCTGGTGTAACCACGATTGGCCAAACAACACCCTTCTGTGCTATAAGGCATCTGTGCAATTCAGTGTGATGTCTTGAGAATCCTCCAAGTCCATAAATATCCTGTGTTTGTAACCTTGTCGATCCTGTGTGATTCATTCTAATCTCTGCAACCTCCATCACCCAAAGTCGCCCTCCTTATCTCTGTAACTCATACAGGCCATATAAACCTTCTTTCTCTGGATAACCTTTCCTCTCTATAAAATAATTCTCAAATCTTTACGGCTCTTCCCTTCCCTGCAACTACTCTGATCCATAGAAACCTAATCTTTGCAATCTCCTCCAGTCCATACAACAATCAGCATTACTAAACTCCTCCTGCTCTGACAGATCGCAGTATCTCCATAAACCCCAGCCATTACAGTGTTCACTATATCTCCAACGTTCTCCAGCATTGACAACCCTGCCCATCTCTTTTCTTTGCTCCAGTCCCTACAATGTTCCCTGTTGTGTAACCTAATCCAATGCCTAACCAGCTGTGTAACATCCTCTAGTCCCGATAGTGCTCCTGATTCTGTAACTACCTTCTGCCCTGACACAGCTGACTGTCTCTGCACCTCCAGATTCTGAATCCATCCCGATCTGTTGAAACTCCTCCAGTCCTCCCTCTTTCAGTAATATCTACCACACGTTAAAACTGCAATAACCCCACAGAGGCTGGTATCCTGTTACCAAATTCCCTTTTATTTTTACATGCTTGATCCATGCCACTGACCCACGCTAGCTCAGATTCGGCTCCGAGAGTGAACAGGTCCCCTGATGCTTATGTTTATTTCTGAGCCAGGATTCTCTGAATGGAGCAGGTTAACAGTCCCAATCAGGGAGCACTTATTAATGATGGTTAATTGACTGGCCTCCTTGCAATCAAGATAAAACCCTCCACGTATCCCTCACGTTCATTAATGCCGACAAATCCTCTTGTCTCTGAAACCTCCTCCAGTTCGCTCATGCTGTCTCTGTAAATTTCCACAAGGAAAGTCCTGTCCGTTTCAGTCTACCCTCCTGGTATCAATCTCCTGCAGGACAAATACAAGCTTTTTTTCCTGTTTTCTACAAACTCTCGGTCTCAATGTTCTCCACACAGAACGTCTCTTACTAATCACTAACTGGTTCCAAAAAGTCGATCCGCCGTTTGTGTGTGACCTTCTCCATAAGGAGAAAGGGGGTTTCGAGGCAGGGAGCTTCATAGGGCATGGAGACCTTTACACAAATTGGAATGATTGTTGAAACTAGTGGGTTTACAGAAGTGGGAAGGGTCATGGAACATGAAGGATGTTTCAGAGACTGGCAGTGTGTCGGCACATTGGACAGAATTTTTATTTCTGGAGTAGAGAGATAAAGAGAAATACATCATGTGCTAAATTGTCTGGGTAACATTTACATCAGGTGTCGGGGAGGGTTTCTCTCCACACCAGTCTTGTAGCGAGAATATTGATCTGACTGGTCCAGCGCCTGTTTCCACTTCAACCAAAACCTAAAACTATTCTTGTCTTTGTTATCTCCTTCAGCCTCTAGAACAACCCATATCCCTGTAATATCCTATAACCTTCACACACCTTCCTATCACTGTAACCGCCTCTGGACCCTACAGCTATCCTGGACTTTGCACTTGCTGCCTTCCCTGAATTCCTTTCTAACGTTTCAACAAGCCCAATGAAATGGCAGCTTTAAACAGCATGAACCAGGTCAGGTGGAGCTTATTTTTGAAGCCCTAGTTCTGTCTCCCCAGAGACGATAGGCCTTCAAGAGCAGCTCCCAGCACTTTTTGAAATGGCTTGAGAGTTTCTGCTTCGACTCCACTTCCATATGTGACTCCCAGATCCCGACCATACTCTGGGAACAACCTTCCTCAGCACTTGGCTAACATTTCAACCAACTGCATTTAATAGTCACCGCTAGTAACGCAATTCTACAACAGGAGCAAGATGTTCTCTCCCTTTCTACCCAGGCCCCTGACAATATGTGCACCCCAATCAAATCTCCTCTCAACATCCTCCATTCCTATCTTTCCTCATAACTGCACTTCCACTGTCACAGGGTAACGGATCTACTGTGTACCCTCTACAGTCAAATTCCATGCTTCCATGTGATGGGGTGACCAGAACTGCACACAGTCCCCAAACTGTGACTTAACTCATTATTTATACAATTCCAGCATAAGCTTCTTGCTCTGAAATTCTGCACTTTGGCTGACAGACGAAATAATGCCAATTGCTGCAGTAACAAGATTATTGATATGTCCAGCTTCCTTCATTTACCTGCCCTCACTGACCATACTTTCATTTACTGTGTATTTCTCTCTATTGTTGATGTCCCCACATGCCTTGCCTTGCACTTCTCTGGGTTATTTGCTCCATTCACCTAGACGCCAAAGTTTCTGTTTTTAAACAGTCTGCCATAGGATCTCTCATCAAATCCAAGTCAGTCACATGCAGTTACAAGTTACTGGCTCAAGCCGACACAGTCAGATTAATTACACACGATCTTCCTTGAACAAATCCAGAATGAGTGTCCTGGAGGCCCTGGGACTTCCTCAGTGAACGTTTATCCACCGTCTCAGAATTCCAGCCTCGACCGATTCAGTCAGCCCCTTGCTCCACAATAAACAAAATAACGGTGTTCGCCATTCTCCAGGCCTCCAGCACCATTCCTGCATCCAGTGAGGATTGGATAATGTAGGTAACTACAAGGCATGTGATTTTTCCAGCTCCTTTTAACAGTCTGGAACATTGTGTTATTACTTGTTAAGGATTTGGATCTCTTGTATAATTCTCTGCTCCAAGTTTGTGGCTCCAAATATTTCACACTGCATCCCTATTTTGATTCAGACAGAGGCTGAAACCATCTTGTGATTTGGTCAAGTCTCATTTTAGTCGAGTTCCATGGAGGGTTTCTCTTCACAAGGTGAAGTGCATTTTCTCGTGATACCATCCCCAATCTGCCTCATTAACTACCCTTCCTGCCCACGTGGTCTTCCTCTCATCTGACACTAACGTGATGATTTTTCCCGTCGTCATAACAACTGCTCACTGCCTGGATATCCCAGATTTCACCGGCCTCCCTGTTATATTGGCCATCTTTTAAAAAGTAATCACACTCTTGGATTGTCAATTTGAAACTGCCCTGGAAAGGGTAGAGGGATAAAACTGGAACCCCACTTTGTTGCCAAGCCCCTGAGGTTCCGATGGATGGCATAGTGCAGGAGAGGAACATCATCTACCTCCAGGATTGGCAGAGGAGGCCATGACACCAGACACTGCCAGCTTGGTCCGAGGGGGTCCCTTGGGTCATTGAGGTGCCAGCCTTCTGGGTGAATACCCAGCAGTGTTAGAAGGAGGTCAATGACCTTCCTCACTCCACCAGGCTAAGTGCCACCGTCTGCACTTTGTGACCTCAACATCACTCTATCTCTGTTACTGCACCCACCTCTCAGCAAGGCTCATGTTCTCCAACTTTCACTGAATTCAGCACCTTCTCTCGGTCTATCACTAACCTCTTCTCTGTCCCTCTCCCAAACTCTGTCTGGTGTCTGTGCTGCCGACTCACTCACTCAGGACAATTCACCACCTTTCCCCCAGCTGTACCGGCACTCGCAGTTGTACCAACCTTTTCTATCTCCCTTAATACCGCTTGCTAATTTTCACATTCCATCAGGGACCATCCCACAATAGGAGAGAAAGAGCCAAGAGTGTTACGGGGTTCCCCAACATTCAGCTCCTCACCCCCTCACAGGGGAAGGATCCTGACCCTAACAAGCATGGGAGGCTGACTGACCGTGTCCAAGCTCCGAGACCGAGAACCATAGAACATAAATCATTACAGTGCAGTTCAGGCCCTTTGACCCTCGATGTTGCGTCGCCCTGTCATTCTAATCTGAAGCGCATCTAACCTACACTATTCCATGTACGTCCATATGCTTGTCCAATGACGACTTAAATGTGCATAAAGTTGGCGAATCTACTACCGTTGCAGGCAAAGCATTCCATACCCTTACTACACTCTGAGTAAAGAATCTACCTCTGACATCTGTCCTATATCTATCACCCCTCAATTTAAAGCTATGCCCCCTCGTGCTCGCCGTCACCATACTTGGAAAAAGGCTCTCCCTGTCCACCCTATCTAACCCTCTGATTATTTTATATGTCTCTATTAAGTCACCTCTCAACCTTCTTCTCTCAAACGAAAACAGCCTCAAGTCCCTCAGCTTTTCTTCGTAAGATATTCCCTCCATACCAGGCAACATGCAAGTAAATCTCCTCTGCACTCGTTCCAAAGCTTCCACATCCTTCTTATAGTGCGGTGACCAGAACTGTACACAATGCTCCAAGTGCGGCCGCACTGGAGACTTGTACATCTGTAGCATAACCTCATGGTTCTGGAACTCGATCCCTCTATTAATAAAAGCTAAAACACTGTATGCCTTCTTGACAACCTTGTCAACCTGGGTGGCAACTTTCATGGATCTTTGTACCTGGACACCGAAATCTCTCTGCTCATCTCCACTACCAAGGATCTTACCATTAGCCCAGTACTTTGCATTCCGGTTACTCCAACCAAAGTGAATCACCTCACACTTGTCCGCATTAACTTCCATTTGCCACCTCTCAGCCAGCTCTGCAGTTTATCTATGTCTCCCTGTAACCTACAAAATCCTTTATCTCTATCCACAACTCCACCGACCTTAGTGCCGTCTGCAAATTTGTAAGGCACCCTTCTACGTTCTCACCCTGACTCACTGTGTAGGACACCGTGACTGACTGTGGACAATTATATCAAGCTTCCTGGTTTTGTGTCTGTACTCGATAACCAGACAATACAGCAGGCGGGTGAGCCTGGTAGCTCTGGCTGAGGGGAAACGCTACTGAGGGCAGGGTAAGACAAGGCAATAATTCCGTGAGGATTCAAGTCAGCTCAAAGTGAGCGTGTACAAACACGGAGTGAGCAGCCCAAAGGGACAGTCCATGAACTGGGTGTCTGTGCCAGAGCACAGTGTCCTTGCAGCAGCATTGAGTGTGTACAAACACGGAGTGAGCAGCCCAGAGGGACAGTCCATGAGTTGGGTGGGTGTCACTGAGCACAGTGTCCTTGCGGCAGCATTGAGTGTGTACAAACACGGAGTGAGCAGCCCAGAGGGACAGTCCATGAGCTGGGTGTGTGTGCCAGAGCACAGTGTCCTTGCAGCAGCATTGAGTGTGTACAAACACGGAGTGAGCAGCCCAGAGGGACGGTCCATGATCTGGGTGTGTGTCACTGAGCACAGTGTCCTTGCAGCAGCATTGAAACGAGAGTTGTCAGTGCACCATGAGCTGCAGCGTTGAAGTATAGAAGCGTACTGTCAGTGGGTCACAGATGTGCTGGGATGGCATGGTGAGGCTGGCATGTGACAGATACCAGCATTGGTGGGTGTGGAGTACATGCAGCATCTGTGTGTGCAGTGTCCCCCGAGATGTTGGTGTCCTAGATAGAAGGCTGAAGGCGCAAAGGGCGAATTGAAGTCACCAGTTACTATCTCTGACTTTCATGTCAAATTCACAATATTGTTTTTCGCACAGTGGGAGGGAGGGCATGAAGCTGCAAATTGATGAGGAGAGAGCTTCTGAATGTGGCTGTTGATCATCAGTCATCATTCAGTCAGCATCTTGCCACTCGTGCGCTCAACTTTTGTTGGAAAGAACAGTCCAGCACAGGAACAGGCCATTCAGCCTAACAAGCCCACACTAACACATGATGCCCTTCTAAAGTTAAAACAAAGGTTTTTGCTCCGATACCTTCTGTGTCATTCTGTTCCCTACATACTCTTCTCTGTGACTAGATGCCTCTTAAACCTTGCTATATTAGCTACTTCCCTTCTACCAGTGCATTCCAGGCACTTCCACACCCTGTATGGAAAAGCAAAATATATACTTGCCTATCATATCCCCAAAACTTTCTCTCTTTTACCTAAAACCTACGGCCCTGAGTAATTGATATTTCTGCTCTGGGAAAAAGTCTCTAACTGCCCTTCTATCTATGCCTCTGATAATTTTGTAAATACATGTCAGGTAGCCCCATAGCCAATGATGCCAGGTCCACGCAGACCATGTTTGTTCAATTTCTCCTTCTGGCTAATACCCTCCAAACCAGACAACATGCTGGTAAAACTTTTCCATACCCTCTCCCACACTTCCACATCGTTCTGCTTGTGTGGCAACCAGTACTGTACACAATATTCTAAATGTGCATAAAACTAGGTTTCTCTAAAGCTTCAATGTGACCTGCTAATTTTCATACTGCATGCTCCGATGCATGTCTGCAAGTTGGCCGTCAGTCTTCTTGATCACCATAAAAACCCGTGTTACCACTTTCAGGGAAGTGTGGAGCTGTACATTAAGATCCCTACGGATGCTGATGCAATCAGTAGTTTTTCCATCCACTTTATACTTCTCTCCTGCATGAGAACTTCTAAAATGTATCACGTCACAACTGTCCAGATAAAGTTCCATCTGTGTTTGCTCTGTCCAAGTCTGCAGCTGACCTACATCCTGCTGTATTATCGGGCAATCATCCTCACAATCTGCAACTCTGCCAATCTATTTACAGATCTCCAGTCACAAAAACACTGTTCCACCACGACTTTGTTTTCTATGACCAAGCAGTTCTCCATCCACCTTACTAACTGACCGCTTATCCCCTTTCACTTCACCTTCCGTATCAGCCTTCCATAAGGAACGATATCAAAGGTCATGCTAAGGTCCAAATGGCCAACATGCCCTCATCAATCAATTTTGTCACTTCCTCAAAATAATCAATCAAGCTTGTGAGACAGGATATTCCCCACACAACTGCGTTGCCTGATGCTAGTAAGTCCATACTAGAATACTGTTGGAGCTGCATTCATTCAGACAAGTGATTATTCCATCATATTCCTGACATGAACCTTGGAGAGTGGATTAGATTCCTTACAGTGTGGAAACAGGCCCTACAGCCCAACCAGTCCACACCAACCCTCCGAAGAGTAACCCACCCAGACCGATTTACCTCTGACTAAAGCACCTAACACTGTGGGCAATTTATTATGTCCAAATCACCTGACAGGAAACCCACACAGACACGGGGAGAACTTGCAAACTCCTCACAGACAGTCACCCCAGGACCTTGGTGCTGTGAGGTAGCAGTGCTGCCCACTGAGTCACCGTTCTGCTCTTGATGGTTACCATAGAGTGGGAGGTATGTCGGGCCATGATGGTTACTGTACAGTGGGATGTATTTGGGGCCATGACAGTTACTGTGCAGTGGGAGGTATGTCGGGCCGCGATGGTTACACTACAGTGTGAGGTATGTCAGGCCGTGATGGTTACTGTAAAGTGTGAGGTATGTTGGGTGGTGATGGTTACTGTACCGTGGGAGGTATTTGGGGCCATGACGGTTACTTTACAGTGGGAGGTATGTCGGGCTGTGAGGTTGCAGACAGAGTTGTATAGAGTTTGATTCTGCTGCTGCCGATGGCCCATTGCATCTTATGGATGCATCGTCATTTGTTGCTCAATCTGTTTAAAGTTTGTCCCATTCATTGCCCAGAGAGCTTCATATCATGGTGAGGAGGGTCTGCAAAATGTGAAGATAACCCTTGCTTCCCACTGTGCATTGACCATTCTTACCGATATATTAAATGGAGAAGTGTATCTGCAGCAGGCAGATCGGTGGCAATGTGGTCAATGATATGTTTCCCTTTTACTAATTCCCTTATAACCTGCCGCAGAGCAGTCTAGCAGCCACAGGATCCAGCATCAATGCTGAGCACTGTTTGATTTTATACCAACGACCTGCCCCCTCTGCCGTGTTGTGGTCCTGTCAGTGGGTCAGACCCTACCAGTGAGGATGGTGATGTTGCCTGGGACATAGTCCTGTTCACATAACCCTGCTCAGAGGCAATATTTAAATTTTATTGATTAGTCTGAGGGAAATATACAGCAGGTCACTTTTACATTTTGTATAATGAAGAGTTAATATCACTGTTTCTTACATTTTTAAAATTAACCAAACACCGTTGTTCTCCGTTGAAAACAATTGAAGTGAACAATAATTACAACACCAGAGTACACAGCTAACTATTAAATAATTCAGTGACTGTAGTAAACAGCCGATTCATGTTCAGATCAGAGAGCACACCATCTTGCAGGCAGCAAAGCTGTTCAAAATGACTTTGAGAAAAAGGTCTGAATTCAGACACAGTGTTACTGGCCCTCACCACGACCTCCAAACATTGGCCATCTTCACAATCTGTTCAGAGAGCTTCCAAACTGGAGCTGGGCTGTTACTCACACAATGCCTCACAACAGACTGGTCAGAGACATACCTGAACAACGGGGAGATGTGTGTGGTGCTGATTGGTCAATGGACTAGAACATAGCACTGATCGAGATGCAGTTCAACATTTGTAACAATGACCTGTAAACAGCCATGTCTTGCAAATATATCGCTTCTGTGTGCCACCTAAAACCTTTAATTCTATACCTTAGACCCGATTCTGAATGAAGGTGTTATAAAGGTAGTGGGCTTCTGCAGCATATGGCATCTTTCATTGAATCCCTCATAAACCATATCCAGTGTATGTTAGTCCCACAATGTCAGTATCCAAACAGAATTGTACAGCTCCATTGATGGTCAGCGTGACCCCAGCCCAACGATTTGTGTGTGACTTGAGCTGGATATTTCTGTGTAAATGTTCACAGCATTGTTTTCACCATGAACAGTAAAGTCTCTTTGCTGAAGTTTCGATAGCCTTTCATAATACCAACTTTTAGATTGTCCAATAAGCATTTTAACCCCCCTTTATTCCGTTCACTTTTATAACAACAATATGATGAAAACAGTGCCCAACTCATTGTAAGGAGCATTGAAATGATGGGTCTCATTGTCACTACCAAGACCACGTTATTATTAAGTACAAGGTCTTCGAAAATATACAACTATTTTCCCTTGTACTAATATTGTGAACGAATAGTCGACTCTCCTGTTCCTCAGATACTGCCTGAACGAGTGTGCTTTTTCAGAACCACACTTTTTGACTCTGATCTCCAGCATCTGCAGTGCTCATTTTCTCCCTGGTAATATTCAATCATAATCATTTTCATAGCAACAATATCGCTGTGTGTTTAAACATGTTCCAGTCTGATCTGAGTACATTTTGAATTGCTTCTGTCTATCTCAGAGCTCAGTAATGTGGGATGTGAATGTCAGTGTCTGTGTGATGCTCGGTATGTAAGCCATGCCTCTGAGAGACTGTCCGATTGTTTCAAACATCATTTCCCTTCAGCTGTTCACAATAAGCAAGGTACTGCCTGGACCCCTCCAGCCAGAGGACACAAAACCCAAAGCACAGTGTCCAGCACTGGGCATGACAATATTTTTCATTTTAATTTATTCATAGAATATGATTGGGATGGTATTTACTGCCCGTCCCATATTGCCCTTGAGAAGGTGGGGGTGAGCTGCCGCATTGACCCATTGCAGTCCATGTGTTGTAGATGCGCATTACGGAGGGACGTTGAAACAGTGACACTGACAGAACAGCAATATGCTCCCCATTCAGGATGGTGGGCGGCTTGGAATGGAACGTGAACATGTTGATGCTCCCATGTGTCTGCTTCCCTTGTCCTTCTTGATGGTCGTGGTTTCGGAGGTACATTGTAAGGAGACTTGGCAAATTTCTGCAGAGCACCGTGTAGATGGCAGGTATTGCTGCTACTGAGTGTCAGTCGAAGAGGGTTGAAGCTGTACTCACACAGGCAAATGGGGGTATTTCATCACACACTCATTCAATGTGTGTCTTATAAATGGTTTGCAGGCTTTGGGAAACCATGAGGTGAGTTATTTCTGCAGGATTCCTAGCTCCTGACATATTCTTGTTGCCAATCAATTTATATGTATCAAAGTGTGGCACGGGAAAATAGCACAAAAGGTCAGGCAGCATCTGAGGAGAGTCGACGTTTGAGTATAAACCCTTCACAGGAACGGGTAATGAAATTATATAGTCAGTCGAGTTCTGGGTAACTGGAATCCCCGGGACATTGCTAGGTGAGTGTTCAGTGATGGTAGTGGCATTGAACGTTGGAAGATATGGTTCGAGTTTTTATTGTTAGAAGTAATCGTTGTCTGGGAAGTGTGTAATGGAAATGGTATTGTCACTGTAGAGCACACGACTGCATATTTCCAGGTCCTGTTGCATTTGGACAAGGACTGTTTCAGGATCTGAGTAAATCACAAATGGTGTTGTACATTGGCCAATCATTGGCAAACGTCCCCTCTTGTGACTTTACAGTGTAGGGATGGTCATTTATGATTGGGCCGAGGGCAGAGAGAAATCTTATTGCTCACTGATGCTGTCCCTCTCTCTAAGCTAGGGAGCTTGCTTTTAGTTCCACCTGGTCCAGATTTGTCTAAAACCATTTCTGAGCAGAATAGTGTTACAATATCTTCCCCATGGAGCGGAGAGAGGACATGGTTAGCTCGATCAGTTGGATGGCTAGATATTAATGCCTACAGTGTGTGTTCAATTCTGCACTGACTGGGGTGACTAAAGGACTGTCCTACTCAACCTCTCCCTTACTTGAGTCATGATGACCGATGAGTTAAACTGCCACCAGCCCTCTCTGTCTTACAAGAGAGCAGCCCTATCATCATGTCGGGGTTTGGTGCCTTACCTTTCCAATTTTGATCTTAAGGTTTAGTCAGAAACCCCTCTCCCGGGGTGTTTTTTTGTTGTGCATCATTAAAACCAGCGTTCAATGACCCCAAGGGCTGAGAGCCCAAACTGAGCTTCAGTGAACAGGTTGGTGTTGAGGAAGTGCTGCTTGATCCCACTGTACATGACATCTTCATCACTATTAATAATAGGGATTAGAGCAATGGTGAATCATTGATTGTCTGATGTTTTGTCTGTGTGTGTACAAGACACACCCGGACATACCTTCAATGGCACCACCATCACTGAACACCACACCTAGCAATATCCCGGGGATTACCATTATCCAGAACTGGACTGACCATATCATTGAACCCACACCCGGATAGTTTCCCACATTGTCAGGTATGTGTCAGTGCTGTAGTCCAGCAGGGACAGCTGGATTGGAATGATATCAGGGCCCACAGCCTTTGCATTCTCCAATCCCTCCAGCCGTTTGTAGGTACCACATGCAGAGAATCGAATTAGCTGAAGACTGCCATATGGAGGGGACTAAAATAGATCATCCCATCGATACTTCTGGCTGAACATTATTGTGAATGATTCACATTTAACTTTTCTATTGCTGTGCTGGGCTCTTCCATCATTGAGGAAGGTGGTATGTGGGTATCCTCTTCATCCATTGAGTTGTTTGATTGACCACGCAATTCAATCTGACTGCATGCGACAGGATTGCAGAGATTAGGTCTGATTTACTGATTAGATCTGTCTGTCACTAGCCATTTATGCTATTTGGCGAGTAAGTGGTCCTGTTTGGTAACGTCGCCTCTTTTTGAGGTGTACCTGGTGCGGCTCTTGGCTAGACTCCTGTATTCTCCATTGAACAAAGGTTTATCCCCTGGCCTGATGGTCAGATTAAAGTGGAGCATATGCCAGGCATGGACAGTGAAAATTATGCAGGAGTAAAAAAATCTGCTTATGGAGGTAATGACCCATATCACTTCACATCGGCCAGTGCTGAGTTCTAGATCTCTGAAATCTGTTCCGTTTAGAATGGTGAAAGGATCTCTCAAATGTGCGGTCATGCGTATACACACACACACACACACTCACACACATTATTCACAACGTAAAAGTGGGGCGTTGTCTCCAGAAATACTGTGTGTGGTAGTCACTGTTCCCAATATGGCCATCGTGCAATGTGTCTGCAGCCGGTAGATTGGTGAAGAGGAGGTAAAGTATGTTTCTCCCTGTCAGTCGTTCCCTTGCGACCTGGTGCAGGCCCAGTCAAGTAGCTACAACCGTTTGAACCCAACCACCTTGATCAGCAATACTGCTGCTGAGCCCCTCTGGGTGGTGGTTTTAAAATGACCGACTCAGTATAGATTCTCGAGACTTGCTTTCCTATCTCTCTAACATCTCTAGTATTTCTTTCCTCTCTCTGCAACATCTCCAGCCTTTCTTTCCTCTCTCTGTAACATCTCCAGTCTTAACATCTCCATCCTGGCTTTCCCCTCTTTGTAACCTCTCCAGACTGGCATTTCCCTCTCTGTAACATCTCCAGCTTTTCTTTCCTCTCTCTCCTTAACATCTCCATCCTTGCTTTCCCCTCTCTATAACATCTCCAGCCTTGCTTTCCTCTCTCTCCTTAACATCTTCAGCCTTGCTTTCCTATCTCTGTAACATCTCCAGTCTTGCTTTCCTCTATCTGTAACATCTCCAGTATTTCTTTCCTTTCTCAGTAACATCTCCATCCTTGCTTTCCCCTCTCTGTAACATCTCCAGCCTTGCTTTCCTATCACTGTATCTTCTCCAGACTTGCTTTCCTCTCTCTCCGCAACATCTCCAGCCTTGCTTTTGTATTTCTGTAACTTCTCTAGCCTAGCTTTCCTATCACAACAACATCTCCAGCCTTGCTTTCCCCTCTCTGTAACATCTCCAGCCTTGCTTTCCTATCACTGTATCTTCTCCAGACTTGCTTTCCTCTCTCTCTGTAACATCTCCAGCCTTGTTTTCCTCTCTCTGTAACATCTCCAGCCTTGCTTTACTATCTCTGTAACATCTCTTGCCTTGCTTTCCAATCTCTGTATCGTCTCCAGACTTGCTTTCCTCTCTCTCTGTAACATCTCCAGCCTTGCTTTCCTCTCTCTGTAACATCTCCAGCCTTGCATTACTATCTCTGTAACATATCCAGCCTTGCTTTCCTATCTCTGCCACAGCTCCAGCCTTGCTTTCATCTCTCTGTAACATCTCTAGCCTTCCTTTCCTATCTCAGCATCATTCTGGAATAGTGGTGCTGGAAGAGCACAGCAGTTCAGGCAGCTCTGCATCACCTACAGACTTGCTTTCCTATCTCTGCAACATCTCCAGCCTTGTTTTCCTCTCTCTGTAACATCTCCAGCTTTGCTTTCCTATCGCTGTAAAATCTCCAGCCTTGCTTTCCTCTCTCTGTAACATCTCCAGCAAAGCTTTCCTCTCTCTGTAACATCTCTAGACTTGCTTTCCTCTCTCTGTAACATCTCCAGTCTTGCTTTCCTATCTCTGCAACATCTCCAGCCTTGTTTTCCTCTCTCTGTAACATCTCCAGCTTTGCTTTCCTATCGCTGTAAAATCTCCAGCCTTGCTTTCCTCTCTCTGTAACATCTCCAGCAAAGCTTTCCTCTCTCTGTAACATCTCTAGACTTGCTTTCCTATCACTGTAACATCTCCAGTCTTGCTTTCCTATCTCTGCAACATCTCCAGCCTTGTTTTCCTCTCTCTGTAACATCTCCAGCCTTGCTTTCCTATTTCTGCAACATCTCCAGCTTTGCTTTCCTATCTCTGAAACATCTCCCGCCTTGCTTTGCTATCTCTGCAACATCTCCAGCCTTGTTTTCCTCTCTCTGTAACATCTCCAGCCTTACTTTCCTATCGCTGTAAAATCTCCAGCCTTGCTCTCCTCTCTCTCTAACATCTCCAGTCTTACTTTCGTATCTCTCTAACATCTCCAGACTTGCTTTCCTATCTGTGTGACATCTCCAGACTTGCTTTCATATCTCTATAACATCTCCAGACTCGCTTTCCTATCTCTGTGAAATCTCCAGACTTGCGTTCACCTCTCTGCAACATCTCCAACCTTTTCTATGTAGTTCTCAGTATCTCAGATGTTCCGGAGTGCATCCAGCTCCAGCTCCCGAACGTGTCTCCCAAGAGCTGGATCTGGGTGTACTTCCCACACACGTGTACTCATCACGAAGTTGAAATCTCCCTGACCTCCCACTTCCTGCAGGAGGAACATGCGACTGTCCTTAATGCCATCTCGACTACTGTAAGGCTAGAGTTAAAAGGAGTTACCTGAGCTTATTTGCAACTTTTGCTGAGCTGCTGCTCACTAAAACCACTCACATCAAAGCACGACTACCTACTCTGCGACTGGCAGCATGACTACGGAAGACTCCGCATTTTGTTTTGGCGAGGAAAGGAGGGAAACACTACAGTGAAAAAGTGATAAGGCCAAAACACTCCTTGACACCAGGCACATAATGACCTTTTCGTCAGTGCAGGTCACTGCTTGACCTTGGAAGGTGTCTTGCTGAGGTCTTCCTTCTGGTAGTGGTAACTGCGCTAATGCAAGCGTTCCCCCGACATCCAAACCGCGTTGTCGCAGTCATCTGGTCTTTTCTGTCTATCAGTACTGCATTTCTGAATACCTTGAATCTATTGACTGCATTCCAAACTGCGTCTCACTCCCCAGGGAGAGCAGTTAAAATTCCACTAAACACAGGCTATTGGACAAAAAGGTTTCCCATTTGACATATGAATGACAGTATGCCAATCCGCTTGCTGATTCTGCTTTTCCTTTCAATTTGCTGATATTTATTCTGACAACCCTCCATTCAACTTTCCTGTATTTTCCCCGTAACCCTTGTTTAAAAATCTGTCCGTCTCAGCCTTGAAGATATTTAGAGATCGAGCCTCAACAGCCTTCACAATTTTCTACAATTGTTTCGCTCCCACCGATGTGAGACTTGGTGTTCTTTTAACCCATTGCGTTTTTTTCTAGCAAAGTGTCCTATTCGATCACACCACCTTTGTGGCCAGATGCAAAATTTTAAAAAAAGCACAAATTTTCTGAGCCTGCAATCTCTTCCCTCATCGTCCACATCAGCAGAGGATACAGTTCATCCAGATCTAGGGATTTGCCCACTTTTTATCCTGCATGAACTTCCAATTCTTCCTCAGCTTGTGTGTCACTTTGCTTAAAACACTCTATTAGGGACTGACATGAATCCAGGTACTGGTTCTCCAAAGTGAAGTACGTGTTTAACATACTCTCTGGCTCTGTGCACAGGCTGCTTCCTCGCGCCCTAATACACCCTATTCTTTCTCTTGTTAACCTCTTGCCCTTAATAAACCGATAAAATGTCTTTGGATTATTGAAACTATTGCACGCTAATGCTTTTGTTAACTCCCTTTTTGTTCTTCTACTAACATTTCTTAAGTTTAGCCCTATATGTTCACTGCTCTTCCGGCACCCATTTTTGTACACGCATTGATATTAGAAGTTCTCTGGAATAAATGTCAAGACATGTTTTCCCTCTTAAAAACATTCACTGCTCGAATGAATGGTTGGAATTGAAATGCCTGAATACAATAATCCCATTATTGGATTTACACAACTCAATGAATTGGTTACATGTCTGCTCCTGTACACATGGAGTAGGGGCAGCAGTATATTTCTGTAACAGCCTCGAGGACTGAGTTGAGGAGCCACACATGGCGTAGGGGCAGCAGTTGGCCATTTGGCTGCACCATTCAGAATGCTCATGGCTGATCTTACTGTGTCTGTCTATCCGTCTCCTGTCTGTTACCAATAAACATTGACTCTCCTGTCTAGCAAAGATCAGCCAAGCTCAGACTCATACAATTAATGATAAGTTCCTAGGGAGTATTGCTGAACAAAGAGACCTTGGAGTGTAGGTTCATAGCTCTTTGAAACTGGGGTCGCGGGTAGATAGGATAGTGAAGAAGGCGTTTGGTATGCTTTCATTTATTGGTCGGAGTATTGAGTACAGGATTAGGGAGGTTATGTTGCGGCTGTACAGGACATTGGTTGGACCACTGTTGGAATATTGCATGCAATTCTAGTCTCCTATCTATCGGAACGATATTGTGAAGCTTGAAACGGTGCAGAAAAGATTTTCAAGAATGTTGCCAGTGTTGGAGGTTTTGAGCTATAGGGAGAGGCTTAACAAGCTGTGGCTGTTTTACCTGGAGCGTCGGAGGCTGAGGGGTGACCTTATAGAGGTTTACAAAATTATGAGGGGCATGGATAGTGTAAATAGGCAAAGCATTTTCCCTGGGGTCGGGGAGTCCAGAACTAGAGGACATAAGTTTAGGGTGAGAGAGTAAAGATATAAAGGAAACCTAAGGGGCAACATTTTCACGCAGAGGGTGGTACGTGTACGGAATGAGCTGCCAGACGATGTGGTGGAGGCTGCTCCAATTGTAACATTTAAGAGGCATTTGGATGGATATGTGAATAAGAAGGGTTTGGAGGGATATGAGCTGTTTGCTGACAGGTGGGACCAGATTGGATTGGGATATCTGTTCGGCATGGACGGGTTGGACGGAAGGGTCTGCTTCCATGATGAACATCTCTATGACTATGATTCTATAAACGAGTATTCACAGCTCTCTGAGGATGAGGACATCACAGGTAGCACAACACTAAAGTACAAGGGACGTCCTTATTTCTTTGTTGGACCTGTTATTTTAAAACTGATCATCAAATCTCCACCTCTTTTCAGAAGTAAAGAAAGAATGATAAGGAATAAGCATAAACCATTCCGGATTCCAAACATGTCCCACACTCCCACAGACCTTTTCCAATCGTATATGTATCAAACCCAGCCTCTGCTGCTGTCTCAGGAAGTTAATATCTGATAGCATCACATCACATCAGCATGTAAAACGGAGCAGAATTAGGCCATTCGGCCCATCAAGTCTGAAATGCCATTCAATCATTCCTTATGTGTTCCTCAACGTCATTCTTCTGTCTTCTCCCGAGAATCCTTGATCCCTTTATAAATCATAACTTATATATTTGTGTCTTAATGACACTCGTGTCTGTGTATGTGTGTTCATCTGCTTGTTATCTGTGCATTTGTGTGTCTACGTCTGTCTTTCTGTGTATCAGCCTGTGTGTTTTTATCTCTGTTTGTGTCTATTTGCATGTGACTACATGTCTGTGTGTGTTTCTACGTGTGTGCATGCCTATCCCCTTGTATTTATTGTGTTTGTTCGTATATTGGGGTGCTTACCAATATTTCTCTGTATTTCTGTGTCTGCATCTCTGTGCAGTGAGGTATCTGAGGGTTTTTTGGGGTAGTGAAAGGACTGTCATTGGAACTGTCATGGGTTTAAAATGAGAATTGTCTTTCACTGAACACTGCTCCTTAATCGGTAGGTGGGACATAGATGTTTCAGATATTCCACGTGAGGCATCCCATTCCACTCCATCTCATAGTAGGGTCCTACCCACATGGCGAGGGGAGGGAATGACGGAATGGATATCGGGCACTCCAGCACCCGGCCTGGCCCTTCCTGTCCTATTCCAGGCTGTTTCTCTTGGAATGGGACAAAGGGAGGGAGGGGGTGAGGGCAGGAGTGGGTGGCCCTGCTGTTAGTGCTGGTGGAGGTGGGGCTGGGGGGAATTGTGAGGTGTCCGGAATGAGTCAGTCGACAGTTTTGAATCCATATAGTGTTATTAGTATGGGTGGTATTGCGTAGGTGACGGAGAAAGTGAGGGAAAGAAGTTGCTGAATTCAATAGTGAGAGTGGTAGTTCGTGAGCCTTATTTGGAGATAGAGCATGAGGATTGTCTGGGTATAGGTGATATAACAGGTACACAGTGAGTGTGAGGGAGCAGAGAGAATACAGTGACCTTTATCCTGACAGAGCGGGGAGGATATTGATCCTTTCCCGTCTTGATGGACATTTCTTCAGATCATCTCAGCGTCAAGATGAGTCTCCCCCGAATGTCTTGTCCAAGTCTAACACTAATAATGACAAAGGCCTGTCCTTCAGCTTCCACAGAATCAGTTTGGGTAGAGCTTACAAATGGGAAGGAGAAGCAAATGTTGGTGTGTTATATATCGAAACCAAAACGGCTGCAGAAAATGTGAGCATCACATGCACTAGAAATTAGATAGGCAAGTATTGTAGATACCGCAGTCTTATTGGATGGTCTCAAGTTGCATCTAAACTGCATCAACTGAGTGACTGCTCATGCTGTGTAAAATAAATTGCGTAAGTTTATATGAGGTGGGATGAAGAGTATGCTGTGAAGCAAACTAGAGAGCTGGTTATTTGAGATTTGATGTTGTGTGGTCAGAAAGACGAATTACTAACCGTGCTCTGAAGCAGTTTTTAAGGAATAGTGACGTTAATATGGTGGATTGTACACTGTGTCTGTATACAATATAGAATACTTCATCATTCTGGTTAAACATCATCGAAGCCTTGAGTCCAGAGGGTCATGTTTGCTCCAGCGAATTGGGAAAGTTAAATATATCATTCAGTGGGAGGCAAGCAATGGTTGTTGGAGTCATAGAGTCCCACAGCACGGAGACAGACCCTTTGGTCCAAAATAGTCCATTCCGACAAAATGTTCATCCACGCTAACCCCACTTCCCTGCCATTGCCCCGTATTCTTGTCATACTTTCCTATCCGTGAATTTGGCCAAATGATTTTTAACGGTTGTGAAAGTAGCCAACTCAACCTCTTCCGCTGGCAGCTCATTCTATATGCGTAAAAGTTTCCCTGTGTAAAAATGTCTTCCTCAGTTTCGTTTTTATTATTTTCCCTCTAGCCTTAAACTGATTGCCTCTAGTCTGTGATTGCCCAACACTGGGGAAAAAAGGCTGAGCCCCTGCCTGTCATGATTTTATACACTTCTATCAGATCCCCCTCAGCCTCATACACGCAAAAGTAAAAGGTCCTAGCTTGTCCAACCTCTCCCTATAACTCAGATCATTGAGACAGCAACATCGCTGTATATTTGTCCTGCACTCTTTCCAGCTTAATTGCATCTATGACTCTAACAACCATTGCTTGCCTCCCAGTGAACAAAACTGAACTTAACGCTACCAGTATGGCCTCACCAGCACCCTGTATAACGGCAATGTAACTCTCTAATTTCGATACACAGTGATATACACTGATGAAGGTCAGCGTGCCAAAAGCTTTCTTCACTGTCCTGTCTACCTGTGAATCATCTTTCCGAGAACCATGCACCTGAATTCCAAGGTCCCTCTATTCCACTACACTCCTTAGGACCCAACCAATCACCATGAAACTCCAACCTTGATTTGACTTGTCAAAATGAAAGAACATTCACTGATCTATATTAAAAGCCATTAACCATTTCTCAGCCCACTTCCCCAGCTGATCAAGGTATTGCTATAATTTCTAAATTTCTGATAACCTTCCTCACTCTGCATAGTGTTGCCTGTTTTAGTGTCGTCTTCATACTTACAAATCATGCCTGTACATTCTCATCTAAATCATAGATATATGTAACATATAATGGTATGAGCACCAGCCCCTGATTCATTCCAATAGTCACAGATCTCCAGTCTGACCAGCATGCTTGCAGTATTACCCTCTGGTTCCTATAATCAATCCAGTTTTGTATCGAATTCGGCAGTTCTCCTCAATTCCATGTGATCTATCCTTCCAGAGCAGCGTGCCATGTGGAAGCTTCCTGAAGGCCTTACTGAAACCAATCCAGGCTATGTATACCACCTTGCCATCCTCAATGTTGCTGGTCACTTCTTCAAAGAACTACAAAAGATTTGTGAGTCATGATCTCCCATGCACAAAGCCGTGCTGACATTTTTGAAGGGCTTTTGTCCGAAACATCGATTTTCCTCTTCCTCGGATGCTGCATGACCGACTGTGCTTTTCCAGCACCATTCTAATCTTACTCCGAATCATACCATGTCGTTACAAATGCATGTATATCCAATCTCTCCGAACCTTCTCAAGTAACTTACCTACTAGATTTTAGGTTTACTGGCCTTTAGTTCCCAGGTTTATCTTTGTAGCCTTTCTTGAATAAAGGCTCAGCATTTGCAACCCTCCAGTCGTCCAGGACCTCAGTCGTTGGCCAGCGATGACGGAAAAGAAATAACCAGGGCACCCTCAATTTCTTCTCTATCCTTCTGCAGTGTTCCTGAATACATCTGGTCAGGTCTAGGAGATTTATATAAATACTGCAAAGTCTGAAAAACATGTCTATGTATTTCAGATGCAAACACAAACGAAAGGGAAAGTGACTCAATGATGGTTAACATAACAAATTGGAAAATATATTAATCATAGGAAGTGACTTCAGAAGAATTCCAGATATTGTGGAAACCTGACAATTCTCAGAAATTAACGGTCCAGGAAAGGAAGGCCATGAAACTGATAAGGAAATCAAAAAGTGAACGTGCATGCTAATCTACGATCTATATTTCAAAGGAAACAAAATAAAAGCATGGTCAAATGTGGAAATTTGTAATCGGGAGATGAGAGCTTATTGTGGAGGATAGGGAAATGGCCAAGAAAATAACGAGTTACTTTGCTTCTGTCTTCATGGAGGAAGATCCAGAAATTGCTAAGTCTGACGAAACAGATGTACTTCCTATTAAATGTCAGAAATAAATCACCAAGAGAAGCATTAATTGCTCTGTTGATGACTGTGTTTTATTTTCCAGTACATTTCCGTAGTGCATTTCCGAAACTGCACCTAACCATTGGAGTGGCATCGATCTGCTCCTGTGTAGCAGGTCTGAAGGGCTGAATAGAATGTCAGACCACAGGGTTGAGACACGAGTGGGCGATTCGGCCCTTTGACACTACTTCACCAGTAAATGTAGTCGTGGCTCACCTCATTGTACTCCCAGCTGCACTTGTCTCTCCATGCTTCATTATCCCTGATTCACCTGTCTATGGATAATCAGACGAAGCCATCTTCGATATAATATAACATAGACGTATGTAACTAATATAACTAACGGAGAAGCATGGTGACTCTGTGGTTAACACTGCTGCCTCATATCACGAAGGACTTGGGTTCAATTCCAACCTTGGGCAACACTCTATGTGGAGTTTGAACATTCTACCTGTGTCTTTGTGGGTTTCCTCCCAATGGTCCAGTTTTATCTCACAGTCCAAAGATGTGCAGCTGAGAGTGGTTTAGCTATGTTATAGTGCCCAAAGATGTGTAGGTTAGGTGGGTTAGTAATGGGAAATATAGGGTTACATGGGGGGCAGGTCTGGGTTGGATGCTGTTCAGTGGGTAGGTGTGGATTCAATGGTCAGAATGTCCTGCTTCCTCACTGTAGAGGTTGTATGACAATGGTAACAAGGTTGGACTACACAAACACACAGTGGGTATCTACCTGATCCACTCTCCACAAGATTTTGTGCATGTCAATAGATCAGCACTTAGTCCATGTCTAACCTGTTAAAGCCTCCATAATATAAGGCCTTCCTCTCTGGAATACGTGAAGTGAAACATCTCTCAACTGCTTCCAATGTCATTATATCATTTCTCAGGTAAGAAGACAAAACAAATTACGCAGAGATGAGTTAAAATTTTGTTTTCGCGGTATTTTGAGTCTTTGTAACACTCTTCTCCGCCGAGCATTGGAGGCAGACATATTAAATATTTTTGAGGCGCAGACAGAAGGTTCACAAATAACAATGAAGTCAAAGATTATTGAGGAATGGGCAGGAATGTGCAGTGTGTGGGAAATTCTGACAGTGGTACAAATGACCCTGTTCCATAACATCCAGAAATATAATGCAAAACGAAATGATAAAATAGATAAAAATTTAACATGCAACAAAACAGTATCAAATTACCATAGGGCTTCTTTGTCATTAGAGAGAGGCCACGCGTGGTGGTTTGTCCTGAGGGTCACCACACGTCGGGAGATGGGATGAGGTTGAGAGAGCGTCCCCTTTATGGTAATCTCTGTCAGTGTGAGGAATTGAACCTGTGCTGTTGGCCTCCCAATGCATCACAAACCAGCCATCGAGCCAACTGAGTGGGAGTCAGTATAACTGTTGCAGACAGAAACAGTCACAGACAAAGGAAAGGAGAAACTTTCATATCAAGGTAAAGGAGCAATTCAGATAACAGTCAAGTTAACGGCTAAGGATGAAAACGTTCTCTGCTAGAAATTGTATTTTGTAACGAGCCAAGTGGTTAGAAGCTGTCTTTGGCTAAAAACAATAAGATGAGTCAAGTGAAATAACAAGAATTATTATTTAAAAATTGAATATCTATAACCATAAAATAAGTGTTTTTTTTATTGTTCTATGTAAAATGTGATTATAATTACATAAAAGTATAAAGCTGAAGGAATATATTGTGTGCGGGGTCCATCTGTATGGGAAATACCCTCGAACAGGTGCTTGAAAAAAAACAGGTTAAATGTGCTTCAGTGTCATCCGCTCAGTGACAGAAACCCAGGGAATTCAATGACTGAAAGTTCGAGGTGAGAGAACCAACAGACCAGCTGCGATCTCATTATATACTAGAGCACGTTTGAAGAGCTGAATGGCCTCATGATATATTTGAATTGTCTCTGTATTGAAAAAAAAGCATCCCTATTCCTTGGGCATTCCTTGACATTTTCCTGAAAATGGGAATTATTTGAAAGATTATCTGGAATATTCCTTAATCCGTATTCTCTCGAACATTCTATTGCTATGTGGGGGCATTGCAAAGGCACGAGAGAAAGAGAGAGAGAGATAGAGGAGAAAAAGACAGATAGGGAAGGTGCGGTATGCCGCAGTGAGAGTGGAATAGCATTGGCCTTGTTTTGGGGGTGGGTGTAATAACAGATATACAGTGAGTGTGAGGGAGCAGAGAGAACACCCTTTTCCTGACAGAGCAGGGAAGATTATTGATGCTTGTCCTGTACTGATGGACATTTCTTCAGACCACAGATACTGCACTGAGCTGGGTGGTGAGATCAGACCATACTGGGTGGGTCTGGTAGTCTGGCGTCCTCTGAGACGAGAATGGTCCCCATCTGTACTAGCCCATCCACATATCCTGGTCGACAAATCGTGATGTATTTGCCGCTTATCTTCCATGCTGGGGGTAAACTGTGAAGCGCAGCTCCGAACTGAGAAAGCTCAAAAGTGTGCCCATTGGCCTTTAAAAGGTGACACCAGGCCCAGGGATCACGGAATAAACAGGGAAATCCGGGTGATGGTAAATAACTCCAGCCATGGTGGGTGGGAGAATCGGGGTGGCTTTGAATGAGAGGGACACCATGGGGTCGGGTGGTTAGGTAATGAGGTGAGTTTGATCAGATAGCTCAAGGAAACTAGCTCGACATCGTGCAGACATCCCTCTGTCACATTCAAAAAAAATGTCACTGATATAAATTCTTGTTACATTCAGCCCAACGAGTCATAGAATCGGCTGTGCCCACTCACAGTTACAAAGCTGCATAACAAATGCTCATCCAAAAATCCATCACTTGAACTCACACCACTATCCCATTCACGCATCATTCCTGGCAATACTGGCTCACCTTGCAGGATTCTGTCGAAATATCTTCATTTCAACATTATGAAAACTGTGATCTTCCATGAAATTGTCTCTCAATCTTCTTTTCTCGTTTTCCCAAAATCTTTTTGTTGCAATTTAAACTGATTCCCTCACCATCTCTCTGGCAGTGGTTTTCATACCCACAGCACCCCCTTGGCATGGTGCAATGGAGATGTGGAGATGTAAATGGATGGGAGGTTCACATCCTGTCACTTCCAGCATGGGCTGCAAGTTTCCCCACACTGGGCAGGGATCGAACACAGTGTTATTGAGCAATGTATTGAGGTGGTGTCCACGGCTCTACGTGCTGGGAGGGTAACTGCTCAGGTTTACAGATTAATTCACTGCTCTTCACTGCACAGCTCCCCATACTGAACAGGTTCTTTGTTCACTTTTATAGAGCAATATATTTGTGTAGGCTACATTTCACCCCATGCTGACTGAAAGTTTCGTCCGGGTTTCTGAATCAAAGCACCGGTGTGATCTGCACTTCTCCCTATGTTGGACAGATAGCTAGTGGACCGGTGAGTCCTGCAGAGTGCACCATCCTGGACAGATTGCTGGATTGTACTGAGGCTGTTCTGTACAGTCTTCCATCCTGGACAGATTGCTGGGTTGTACTGAACCTGGTCTGCACAGTGCACCATGCTGAGCAGATATCTCATCTGGGCTTACACGTGTCTGGGCTGGATCTGTGAGGTGGATTGTGTATGCAATATAATTCCTGATATAGCTATCACTCCTCCACCTCAGTGCATTCCACTGTCGAACCGCGTATTTCTGCAATATGTTGTCCATTAAGTAATTCACCAATTAAAACGTCAAAATCTTTCCTTTTTGTATGGAACCGAGCAGACCGCCCCTCACAACACATAACGGAGGTAGTCTCGACTCGACCGTTTTCTTATTTTAAAGGTAAATGTGAGGTGCTGTGCTTGAGATACAATTCGTTTGGTCGAAATATTTGACTTTAAACAAAAAACAATCTATTCAAACACTGTAGACAGAATACAACAACAACAACAAGAGGAACTTGGGAAAAAAACGTAATTCTACTGGAAAACCTAAAATAATTACAGGTTATTTAACTACTAAACAATAACTGCTCCAATATAGTAACATCCCATAAACATACATTTGTCACAAAACAAATTCAGCAAACAGATTGTCTCACGGGAAGTTCTCCAATCTAGGAGGAAAGAACATCAAAAGCCAATTCTGAGAGAAATATCAGAGAGTGTGTAGCAGCCAGGAAAGTTTTCCACCCTTCCAACCTTGCTGAGACCCCAACATAACTGGTGAAAGGAAAAACTAAGAATTCTAGTCCCGTGAGAGTTTGACCATCACTCCACACGACCAGGCCGCATCTGCAAGGACCACAAGGAACGGACTGTATATACACCGTCTATGCCATTGTAGGAGCCTCTTTAAAATGCCTAACCGCACCTATGCCGTTAAATTATGGTAAGATAAATGTCAAATTTAAATATAAATAAATAAAACGAAAGGATGCAGCAGGCCTAGTGATCAGACACAGATGGCCTTTGGAGCTCAGCAATTCCCATCCTGCCACAACATATAAGGATCATTGAGCTAGTGAATACAAAGCATCATCACTCTACCTCACCTCTAACTTTACAATTGGAGATGTGCTATTAGCCCAATATTCAGCGATGTCAACATCCCAACCAGACCAATTATTGTTGTGACATATGAGGGTTGTATTGAAAAGGGTTTACTGGAGCTGATTGTGACTGTGATTGTTGTCAACTTCCATGGATCCTAGCTGTGTCATTAGAGTGTTTCCCTCTTCTATTAGTAAGGACCTTCATTCAACCTGTTATATCATATTATCAGCGACAGCGTCATCCTCAAGACGATTGGGCTCAGCAGCTACAGGGACAGGGAAGGGAAGAGAATCTTAGAACAACAGACTGGAATGTGCCAACAATAGACAGGAGTTTATCTGTTGGTCTTTACTATCTTTCTCGGGATTGGCCATGGTTAGAGTTGCTGATATGAGCCATATTGATGATTATTCAAGCAGGTTACTATCCCATCCTCGCTATTGCTTGTGTTCCTGGTAAGCCTATCTCTATCAATTCTATAAACGATGGTGAAAATTATTGCTAGTTCTGCTATTTATATTTAACAAATGCATAATCTGCTATCTTCACTTTCAGACACAAACTCCACTTCATTTCCATCAATTTCAGACTCCTCACTCATAGACATCTAAGGATCAAGACTGTTCCAATCCTTGAATTTTCCATTTGCCCTAAACTGTATAAATCTCTATATTCTCTCTGCCATCAAATCTGCCTACACTCACCTCGATAA